>NC_135164.1:10452762-10650696 GCF_050948215.1 Halictus rubicundus | reverse complement strand
ACCCTAACCCTAACCCTAACCCTAACCCTAACCCTAACCCTAACCCTAACCCTAACCCTAACCCTAACCCTAACCCTAACCCTAACCCTAACCCTAACCCTAACCCTAACCCTAACCCTAACCCTAACCCTAACCCTAACCCTAACCCTAACCCTAACCCTAACCCTAACCCTAACCCTAACCCTAACCCTAACCCTAACCCTAACCCTAACCCTAACCCTAACCCTAACCCTAACCCTAACCCTAACCCTAACCTCCTAACCCTAACCCTAACCCTAACCCTAACCCTAACCCTAACCCTAACCCTAACCCTAACCCTAACCCTAACCCTAACCCTAACCCTAACCCTAACCCTAACCCTAACCCTAACCCTAACCCTAACCCTAACCCTAACCCTAACCCTAACCCTAACCCTAACCCTAACCCTAACCCTAACCCTAACCCTAACCCTAACCCTAACCCTAACCCTAACCCTAACCCTAACCCTAACCCTAACCCTAACCCTAACCCTAACCCTAACCCTAACCCTAACCCTAACCCTAACCCTAACCCTAACCCTAACCCTAACCCTAACCCTAACCCTAACCCTAACCCTAACCCTAACCCTAACCCTAACCCTAACCCTAACCCTAACCCTAACCCTAACCCTAACCCTAACCCTAACCCTAACCCTAACCCTAACCCTAACCCTAACCCTAACCCTAACCCTAACCCTAACCCTAACCCTAACCCTAACCCTAACCCTAACCCTAACCCTAACCCTAACCCTAACCCTAACCCTAACCCTAACCCTAACCCTAACCCTAACCCTAACCCTAACCCTAACCCTAACCCTAACCCTAACCCTAACCCTAACCCTAACCCTAACCCTAACCCTAACCCTAACCCTAACCCTAACCCTAACCCTAACCCTAACCCTAACCCTAACCCTAACCCTAACCCTAACCCTAACCCTAACCCTAACCCTAACCCTAACCCTAACCCTAACCCTAACCCTAACCCTAACCCTAACCCTAACCCTAACCCTAACCCTAACCCTAACCCTAACCCTAACCCTAACCCTAACCCTAACCCTAACCCTAACCCTAACCCTAACCCTAACCCTAACCCTAACCCTAACCCTAACCCTAACCCTAACCCTAACCCTAACCCTAACCCTAACCCTAACCCTAACCCTAACCCTAACCCTAACCCTAACCCTAACCCTAACCCTAACCCTAACCCTAACCCTAACCCTAACCCTAACCCTAACCCTAACCCTAACCCTAACCCTAACCCTAACCCTAACCCTAACCCTAACCCTAACCCTAACCCTAACCCTAACCCTAACCCTAACCCTAACCCTAACCCTAACCCTAACCCTAACCCTAACCCTAACCCTAACCCTAACCCTAACCCTAACCCTAACCCTAACCCTAACCCTAACCCTAACCCTAACCCTAACCCTAACCCTAACCCTAACCCTAACCCTAACCCTAACCCTAACCCTAACCCTAACCCTAACCCTAACCCTAACCCTAACCCTAACCCTAACCCTAACCCTAACCCTAACCCTAACCCTAACCCTAACCCTAACCCTAACCCTAACCCTAACCCTAACCCTAACCCTAACCCTAACCCTAACCCTAACCCTAACCCTAACCCTAACCCTAACCCTAACCCTAACCCTAACCCTAACCCTAACCCTAACCCTAACCCTAACCCTAACCCTAACCCTAACCCTAACCCTAACCCTAACCCTAACCCTAACCCTAACCCTAACCCTAACCCTAACCCTAACCCTAACCCTAACCCTAACCCTAACCCTAACCCTAACCCTAACCCTAACCCTAACCCTAACCCTAACCCTAACCCTAACCCTAACCCTAACCCTAACCCTAACCCTAACCCTAACCCTAACCCTAACCCTAACCCTAACCCTAACCCTAACCCTAACCCTAACCCTAACCCTAACCCTAACCCTAACCCTAACCCTAACCCTAACCCTAACCCTAACCCTAACCCTAACCCTAACCCTAACCCTAACCCTAACCCTAACCCTAACCCTAACCCTAACCCTAACCCTAACCCTAACCCTAACCCTAACCCTAACCCTAACCCTAACCCTAACCCTAACCCTAACCCTAACCCTAACCCTAACCCTAACCCTAACCCTAACCCTAACCCTAACCCTAACCCTAACCCTAACCCTAACCCTAACCCTAACCCTAACCCTAACCCTAACCCTAACCCTAACCCTAACCCTAACCCTAACCCTAACCCTAACCCTAACCCTAACCCTAACCCTAACCCTAACCCTAACCCTAACCCTAACCCTAACCCTAACCCTAACCCTAACCCTAACCCTAACCCTAACCCTAACCCTAACCCTAACCCTAACCCTAACCCTAACCCTAACCCTAACCCTAACCCTAACCCTAACCCTAACCCTAACCCTAACCCTAACCCTAACCCTAACCCTAACCCTAACCCTAACCCTAACCCTAACCCTAACCCTAACCCTAACCCTAACCCTAACCCTAACCCTAACCCTAACCCTAACCCTAACCCTAACCCTAACCCTAACCCTAACCCTAACCCTAACCCTAACCCTAACCCTAACCCTAACCCTAACCCTAACCCTAACCCTAACCCTAACCCTAACCCTAACCCTAACCCTAACCCTAACCCTAACCCTAACCCTAACCCTAACCCTAACCCTAACCCTAACCCTAACCCTAACCCTAACCCTAACCCTAACCCTAACCCTAACCCTAACCCTAACCCTAACCCTAACCCTAACCCTAACCCTAACCCTAACCCTAACCCTAACCCTAACCCTAACCCTAACCCTAACCCTAACCCTAACCCTAACCCTAACCCTAACCCTAACCCTAACCCTAACCCTAACCCTAACCCTAACCCTAACCCTAACCCTAACCCTAACCCTAACCCTAACCCTAACCCTAACCCTAACCCTAACCCTAACCCTAACCCTAACCCTAACCCTAACCCTAACCCTAACCCTAACCCTAACCCTAACCCTAACCCTAACCCTAACCCTAACCCTAACCCTAACCCTAACCCTAACCCTAACCCTAACCCTAACCCTAACCCTAACCCTAACCCTAACCCTAACCCTAACCCTAACCCTAACCCTAACCCTAACCCTAACCCTAACCCTAACCCTAACCCTAACCCTAACCCTAACCCTAACCCTAACCCTAACCCTAACCCTAACCCTAACCCTAACCCTAACCCTAACCCTAACCCTAACCCTAACCCTAACCCTAACCCTAACCCTAACCCTAACCCTAACCCTAACCCTAACCCTAACCCTAACCCTAACCCTAACCCTAACCCTAACCCTAACCCTAACCCTAACCCTAACCCTAACCCTAACCCTAACCCTAACCCTAACCCTAACCCTAACCCTAACCCTAACCCTAACCCTAACCCTAACCCTAACCCTAACCCTAACCCTAACCCTAACCCTAACCCTAACCCTAACCCTAACCCTAACCCTAACCCTAACCCTAACCCTAACCCTAACCCTAACCCTAACCCTAACCCTAACCCTAACCCTAACCCTAACCCTAACCCTAACCCTAACCCTAACCCTAACCCTAACCCTAACCCTAACCCTAACCCTAACCCTAACCCTAACCCTAACCCTAACCCTAACCCTAACCCTAACCCTAACCCTAACCCTAACCCTAACCCTAACCCTAACCCTAACCCTAACCCTAACCCTAACCCTAACCCTAACCCTAACCCTAACCCTAACCCTAACCCTAACCCTAACCCTAACCCTAACCCTAACCCTAACCCTAACCCTAACCCTAACCCTAACCCTAACCCTAACCCTAACCCTAACCCTAACCCTAACCCTAACCCTAACCCTAACCCTAACCCTAACCCTAACCCTAACCCTAACCCTAACCCTAACCCTAACCCTAACCCTAACCCTAACCCTAACCCTAACCCTAACCCTAACCCTAACCCTAACCCTAACCCTAACCCTAACCCTAACCCTAACCCTAACCCTAACCCTAACCCTAACCCTAACCCTAACCCTAACCCTAACCCTAACCCTAACCCTAACCCTAACCCTAACCCTAACCCTAACCCTAACCCTAACCCTAACCCTAACCCTAACCCTAACCCTAACCCTAACCCTAACCCTAACCCTAACCCTAACCCTAACCCTAACCCTAACCCTAACCCTAACCCTAACCCTAACCCTAACCCTAACCCTAACCCTAACCCTAACCCTAACCCTAACCCTAACCCTAACCCTAACCCTAACCCTAACCCTAACCCTAACCCTAACCCTAACCCTAACCCTAACCCTAACCCTAACCCTAACCCTAACCCTAACCCTAACCCTAACCCTAACCCTAACCCTAACCCTAACCCTAACCCTAACCCTAACCCTAACCCTAACCCTAACCCTAACCCTAACCCTAACCCTAACCCTAACCCTAACCCTAACCCTAACCCTAACCCTAACCCTAACCCTAACCCTAACCCTAACCCTAACCCTAACCCTAACCCTAACCCTAACCCTAACCCTAACCCTAACCCTAACCCTAACCCTAACCCTAACCCTAACCCTAACCCTAACCCTAACCCTAACCCTAACCCTAACCCTAACCCTAACCCTAACCCTAACCCTAACCCTAACCCTAACCCTAACCCTAACCCTAACCCTAACCCTAACCCTAACCCTAACCCTAACCCTAACCCTAACCCTAACCCTAACCCTAACCCTAACCCTAACCCTAACCCTAACCCTAACCCTAACCCTAACCCTAACCCTAACCCTAACCCTAACCCTAACCCTAACCCTAACCCTAACCCTAACCCTAACCCTAACCCTAACCCTAACCCTAACCCTAACCCTAACCCTAACCCTAACCCTAACCCTAACCCTAACCCTAACCCTAACCCTAACCCTAACCCTAACCCTAACCCTAACCCTAACCCTAACCCTAACCCTAACCCTAACCCTAACCCTAACCCTAACCCTAACCCTAACCCTAACCCTAACCCTAACCCTAACCCTAACCCTAACCCTAACCCTAACCCTAACCCTAACCCTAACCCTAACCCTAACCCTAACCCTAACCCTAACCCTAACCCTAACCCTAACCCTAACCCTAACCCTAACCCTAACCCTAACCCTAACCCTAACCCTAACCCTAACCCTAACCCTAACCCTAACCCTAACCCTAACCCTAACCCTAACCCTAACCCTAACCCTAACCCTAACCCTAACCCTAACCCTAACCCTAACCCTAACCCTAACCCTAACCCTAACCCTAACCCTAACCCTAACCCTAACCCTAACCCTAACCCTAACCCTAACCCTAACCCTAACCCTAACCCTAACCCTAACCCTAACCCTAACCCTAACCCTAACCCTAACCCTAACCCTAACCCTAACCCTAACCCTAACCCTAACCCTAACCCTAACCCTAACCCTAACCCTAACCCTAACCCTAACCCTAACCCTAACCCTAACCCTAACCCTAACCCTAACCCTAACCCTAACCCTAACCCTAACCCTAACCCTAACCCTAACCCTAACCCTAACCCTAACCCTAACCCTAACCCTAACCCTAACCCTAACCCTAACCCTAACCCTAACCCTAACCCTAACCCTAACCCTAACCCTAACCCTAACCCTAACCCTAACCCTAACCCTAACCCTAACCCTAACCCTAACCCTAACCCTAACCCTAACCCTAACCCTAACCCTAACCCTAACCCTAACCCTAACCCTAACCCTAACCCTAACCCTAACCCTAACCCTAACCCTAACCCTAACCCTAACCCTAACCCTAACCCTAACCCTAACCCTAACCCTAACCCTAACCCTAACCCTAACCCTAACCCTAACCCTAACCCTAACCCTAACCCTAACCCTAACCCTAACCCTAACCCTAACCCTAACCCTAACCCTAACCCTAACCCTAACCCTAACCCTAACCCTAACCCTAACCCTAACCCTAACCCTAACCCTAACCCTAACCCTAACCCTAACCCTAACCCTAACCCTAACCCTAACCCTAACCCTAACCCTAACCCTAACCCTAACCCTAACCCTAACCCTAACCCTAACCCTAACCCTAACCCTAACCCTAACCCTAACCCTAACCCTAACCCTAACCCTAACCCTAACCCTAACCCTAACCCTAACCCTAACCCTAACCCTAACCCTAACCCTAACCCTAACCCTAACCCTAACCCTAACCCTAACCCTAACCCTAACCCTAACCCTAACCCTAACCCTAACCCTAACCCTAACCCTAACCCTAACCCTAACCCTAACCCTAACCCTAACCCTAACCCTAACCCTAACCCTAACCCTAACCCTAACCCTAACCCTAACCCTAACCCTAACCCTAACCCTAACCCTAACCCTAACCCTAACCCTAACCCTAACCCTAACCCTAACCCTAACCCTAACCCTAACCCTAACCCTAACCCTAACCCTAACCCTAACCCTAACCCTAACCCTAACCCTAACCCTAACCCTAACCCTAACCCTAACCCTAACCCTAACCCTAACCCTAACCCTAACCCTAACCCTAACCCTAACCCTAACCCTAACCCTAACCCTAACCCTAACCCTAACCCTAACCCTAACCCTAACCCTAACCCTAACCCTAACCCTAACCCTAACCCTAACCCTAACCCTAACCCTAACCCTAACCCTAACCCTAACCCTAACCCTAACCCTAACCCTAACCCTAACCCTAACCCTAACCCTAACCCTAACCCTAACCCTAACCCTAACCCTAACCCTAACCCTAACCCTAACCCTAACCCTAACCCTAACCCTAACCCTAACCCTAACCCTAACCCTAACCCTAACCCTAACCCTAACCCTAACCCTAACCCTAACCCTAACCCTAACCCTAACCCTAACCCTAACCCTAACCCTAACCCTAACCCTAACCCTAACCCTAACCCTAACCCTAACCCTAACCCTAACCCTAACCCTAACCCTAACCCTAACCCTAACCCTAACCCTAACCCTAACCCTAACCCTAACCCTAACCCTAACCCTAACCCTAACCCTAACCCTAACCCTAACCCTAACCCTAACCCTAACCCTAACCCTAACCCTAACCCTAACCCTAACCCTAACCCTAACCCTAACCCTAACCCTAACCCTAACCCTAACCCTAACCCTAACCCTAACCCTAACCCTAACCCTAACCCTAACCCTAACCCTAACCCTAACCCTAACCCTAACCCTAACCCTAACCCTAACCCTAACCCTAACCCTAACCCTAACCCTAACCCTAACCCTAACCCTAACCCTAACCCTAACCCTAACCCTAACCCTAACCCTAACCCTAACCCTAACCCTAACCCTAACCCTAACCCTAACCCTAACCCTAACCCTAACCCTAACCCTAACCCTAACCCTAACCCTAACCCTAACCCTAACCCTAACCCTAACCCTAACCCTAACCCTAACCCTAACCCTAACCCTAACCCTAACCCTAACCCTAACCCTAACCCTAACCCTAACCCTAACCCTAACCCTAACCCTAACCCTAACCCTAACCCTAACCCTAACCCTAACCCTAACCCTAACCCTAACCCTAACCCTAACCCTAACCCTAACCCTAACCCTAACCCTAACCCTAACCCTAACCCTAACCCTAACCCTAACCCTAACCCTAACCCTAACCCTAACCCTAACCCTAACCCTAACCCTAACCCTAACCCTAACCCTAACCCTAACCCTAACCCTAACCCTAACCCTAACCCTAACCCTAACCCTAACCCTAACCCTAACCCTAACCCTAACCCTAACCCTAACCCTAACCCTAACCCTAACCCTAACCCTAACCCTAACCCTAACCCTAACCCTAACCCTAACCCTAACCCTAACCCTAACCCTAACCCTAACCCTAACCCTAACCCTAACCCTAACCCTAACCCTAACCCTAACCCTAACCCTAACCCTAACCCTAACCCTAACCCTAACCCTAACCCTAACCCTAACCCTAACCCTAACCCTAACCCTAACCCTAACCCTAACCCTAACCCTAACCCTAACCCTAACCCTAACCCTAACCCTAACCCTAACCCTAACCCTAACCCTAACCCTAACCCTAACCCTAACCCTAACCCTAACCCTAACCCTAACCCTAACCCTAACCCTAACCCTAACCCTAACCCTAACCCTAACCCTAACCCTAACCCTAACCCTAACCCTAACCCTAACCCTAACCCTAACCCTAACCCTAACCCTAACCCTAACCCTAACCCTAACCCTAACCCTAACCCTAACCCTAACCCTAACCCTAACCCTAACCCTAACCCTAACCCTAACCCTAACCCTAACCCTAACCCTAACCCTAACCCTAACCCTAACCCTAACCCTAACCCTAACCCTAACCCTAACCCTAACCCTAACCCTAACCCTAACCCTAACCCTAACCCTAACCCTAACCCTAACCCTAACCCTAACCCTAACCCTAACCCTAACCCTAACCCTAACCCTAACCCTAACCCTAACCCTAACCCTAACCCTAACCCTAACCCTAACCCTAACCCTAACCCTAACCCTAACCCTAACCCTAACCCTAACCCTAACCCTAACCCTAACCCTAACCCTAACCCTAACCCTAACCCTAACCCTAACCCTAACCCTAACCCTAACCCTAACCCTAACCCTAACCCTAACCCTAACCCTAACCCTAACCCTAACCCTAACCCTAACCCTAACCCTAACCCTAACCCTAACCCTAACCCTAACCCTAACCCTAACCCTAACCCTAACCCTAACCCTAACCCTAACCCTAACCCTAACCCTAACCCTAACCCTAACCCTAACCCTAACCCTAACCCTAACCCTAACCCTAACCCTAACCCTAACCCTAACCCTAACCCTAACCCTAACCCTAACCCTAACCCTAACCCTAACCCTAACCCTAACCCTAACCCTAACCCTAACCCTAACCCTAACCCTAACCCTAACCCTAACCCTAACCCTAACCCTAACCCTAACCCTAACCCTAACCCTAACCCTAACCCTAACCCTAACCCTAACCCTAACCCTAACCCTAACCCTAACCCTAACCCTAACCCTAACCCTAACCCTAACCCTAACCCTAACCCTAACCCTAACCCTAACCCTAACCCTAACCCTAACCCTAACCCTAACCCTAACCCTAACCCTAACCCTAACCCTAACCCTAACCCTAACCCTAACCCTAACCCTAACCCTAACCCTAACCCTAACCCTAACCCTAACCCTAACCCTAACCCTAACCCTAACCCTAACCCTAACCCTAACCCTAACCCTAACCCTAACCCTAACCCTAACCCTAACCCTAACCCTAACCCTAACCCTAACCCTAACCCTAACCCTAACCCTAACCCTAACCCTAACCCTAACCCTAACCCTAACCCTAACCCTAACCCTAACCCTAACCCTAACCCTAACCCTAACCCTAACCCTAACCCTAACCCTAACCCTAACCCTAACCCTAACCCTAACCCTAACCCTAACCCTAACCCTAACCCTAACCCTAACCCTAACCCTAACCCTAACCCTAACCCTAACCCTAACCCTAACCCTAACCCTAACCCTAACCCTAACCCTAACCCTAACCCTAACCCTAACCCTAACCCTAACCCTAACCCTAACCCTAACCCTAACCCTAACCCTAACCCTAACCCTAACCCTAACCCTAACCCTAACCCTAACCCTAACCCTAACCCTAACCCTAACCCTAACCCTAACCCTAACCCTAACCCTAACCCTAACCCTAACCCTAACCCTAACCCTAACCCTAACCCTAACCCTAACCCTAACCCTAACCCTAACCCTAACCCTAACCCTAACCCTAACCCTAACCCTAACCCTAACCCTAACCCTAACCCTAACCCTAACCCTAACCCTAACCCTAACCCTAACCCTAACCCTAACCCTAACCCTAACCCTAACCCTAACCCTAACCCTAACCCTAACCCTAACCCTAACCCTAACCCTAACCCTAACCCTAACCCTAACCCTAACCCTAACCCTAACCCTAACCCTAACCCTAACCCTAACCCTAACCCTAACCCTAACCCTAACCCTAACCCTAACCCTAACCCTAACCCTAACCCTAACCCTAACCCTAACCCTAACCCTAACCCTAACCCTAACCCTAACCCTAACCCTAACCCTAACCCTAACCCTAACCCTAACCCTAACCCTAACCCTAACCCTAACCCTAACCCTAACCCTAACCCTAACCCTAACCCTAACCCTAACCCTAACCCTAACCCTAACCCTAACCCTAACCCTAACCCTAACCCTAACCCTAACCCTAACCCTAACCCTAACCCTAACCCTAACCCTAACCCTAACCCTAACCCTAACCCTAACCCTAACCCTAACCCTAACCCTAACCCTAACCCTAACCCTAACCCTAACCCTAACCCTAACCCTAACCCTAACCCTAACCCTAACCCTAACCCTAACCCTAACCCTAACCCTAACCCTAACCCTAACCCTAACCCTAACCCTAACCCTAACCCTAACCCTAACCCTAACCCTAACCCTAACCCTAACCCTAACCCTAACCCTAACCCTAACCCTAACCCTAACCCTAACCCTAACCCTAACCCTAACCCTAACCCTAACCCTAACCCTAACCCTAACCCTAACCCTAACCCTAACCCTAACCCTAACCCTAACCCTAACCCTAACCCTAACCCTAACCCTAACCCTAACCCTAACCCTAACCCTAACCCTAACCCTAACCCTAACCCTAACCCTAACCCTAACCCTAACCCTAACCCTAACCCTAACCCTAACCCTAACCCTAACCCTAACCCTAACCCTAACCCTAACCCTAACCCTAACCCTAACCCTAACCCTAACCCTAACCCTAACCCTAACCCTAACCCTAACCCTAACCCTAACCCTAACCCTAACCCTAACCCTAACCCTAACCCTAACCCTAACCCTAACCCTAACCCTAACCCTAACCCTAACCCTAACCCTAACCCTAACCCTAACCCTAACCCTAACCCTAACCCTAACCCTAACCCTAACCCTAACCCTAACCCTAACCCTAACCCTAACCCTAACCCTAACCCTAACCCTAACCCTAACCCTAACCCTAACCCTAACCCTAACCCTAACCCTAACCCTAACCCTAACCCTAACCCTAACCCTAACCCTAACCCTAACCCTAACCCTAACCCTAACCCTAACCCTAACCCTAACCCTAACCCTAACCCTAACCCTAACCCTAACCCTAACCCTAACCCTAACCCTAACCCTAACCCTAACCCTAACCCTAACCCTAACCCTAACCCTAACCCTAACCCTAACCCTAACCCTAACCCTAACCCTAACCCTAACCCTAACCCTAACCCTAACCCTAACCCTAACCCTAACCCTAACCCTAACCCTAACCCTAACCCTAACCCTAACCCTAACCCTTTTTTTTTTTTTTTTTTTTTTTTTTTTTTTTTTTTTTTTTTTTTTTTTTTTTTTTTTTATCGTGAGGAAATGTTTTATACATACCCCGACTCCCTGGGGGAAGCCGGGGTTATGTGGGATTCTCTCCGGGGGGCGGAGCCCCCGGAGACTACCCACTAAAACCTCACGCCCACCTAAGCTACATGGGAGGTGCCTGGATCACGCGAGTACTCAACAGGACACCTCCCAGCTAATACATGCCACCCCGGGGGAGGGGTTAACCTCCCCCACTGCCTACGCTATAAGACCCCGGGCGGAGGGACCCGCCCGGTGTCCCCATCCCTGGAGCCTTCGGATTGGGCTTCCCGAGCCCCAGCTCGGTCCACCCACAGCTCCCGGAGTCCTCGTGCCCCGCTCGGGGCCAGTGTCCCGAAGGAACCAGCCCCGGCCAGAGCAAGAGGACGCCGCTACCGGAAGGAAGGGCCGTCGGAGGCGCGATCCGGCACGCCCCGACCCTTCCTTTCCCCAAAAACCCCCCACGGTCCCCCTCCCCTATCGGGGGGAGGGGGGACCGACACCCCCCACCAACCGGGAAACTAACCCGGGGGGTGTCGGCCTATCACGGGGGGAGCTATGCTCCCCCCGGGGGGCCCGGGTCAGCTCACGCCCTGGGCCCCCAAATTCGCCGCCCCCAGTGGTGGGGGCATAACAGAGCGCGGGGGAACTCCCCGCGCCAACCCCACTCCGCCCCCCACCACCGGGGGCACACGTTGACGCGGGGGAGACCCCCGCGCCCTCCCTACCCTCTCCGCCCCCCTACTGGGGGGCACACGTCGGCGCGGGGGTCGTCCCCGCGCCCAAATACGCCTCGCGGAGCCCGGGTCCCGTTCCCGGGCCCGCTCGGCGGCCTCCTTCTGCTTGATCACATCATCGCAGAAGGAGGCCACCGCCTTCCACGACCTCACGCTGTCGACCATGTGGTCGACCACGGTCGACAGCGAGAGGTCCCACCCTTCCACCGCGGCTCTAAGGACACGGCGCGGCTCGGCCCAAGCTGGGCACTCCTCCAGAGTGTGCCGCGCCGTGTCCACATCTTCGCCGCAGTGGTGGCACTGCGCAGTCGGCTCCCGCCCCATTCTGTGCAGGTACTCTCCGAAGCAACCGTGGCCGGAGAGCACCTGCGTGAGGCGGAAGGTCAACCTTCCCCGCCTCCTGCACCATATATGAAATATGGGCAGGAGGGCCCGGACAATCGGACGTGTGGAGGGCGTTAGCATCGCCCTCCACTCCGATAAACTTTCCGTCCGGGCCTGGCGATTCTGGCCCTCGAGCTCCTCCTCCTCCTCGCGCGTGAGTTCCACCCCCGGCGGGCGGCGGAAGGAGCGGGCGATGTGGTATAGCTTCGCCCGCTCCGCCGCCACCACAGTGAAGGGTGGAATCACGGCGAGGAGTCCCGCCGCCTCGGTGGAGATGGTGCGGTACCCCCGTATGACCCGCAAGGCCAGCCGCCGCCGCACTCTTTCTAAGAGTTTGCGGCTGGGCGTGCTGGCCTCGAGCGAGCGGTGCCATACGGGGGCCCCATACAGGGCTATTGACCGCACCACCTCCACATAGAGGCGGCGTACTTTCACATCCGGCCCCCCGACATTCGGCAGCAGCCGCGCCAATGCGGCTGCCGTCCTCTCTAGTCGGGGGGCAAGGAGCTCGAAGTGTCCATCGAATCGCCAGCGGCCGTCTATGATCAGGCCCAGGTACCTCATCCTGGGCCCGATCGCGACGGAGGTTTCAGCGACGCGAATCCGGAGATCCTGACCGCGGGGTAGCCGCCACACCCGAGGCGAATGCAACCAAATCGCCTCGGTTTTTGTGGCGGCCACGGTCAACCCCATTCTCCGGATTCGCCCGACCACGCAGTCCAGGGCAGCCTCACCCAGGTGCCTGGTTCTCCTCCAGTCCTCCCCCTCGGCATAAACCAGGGTGTCATCTGCATAGCAGATGACACCCGTATCCGGGGGGAGGACAACCCGCAGCACCGCGTCGTACGCCAAGTTCCACAGGAGCGGTCCGAGGACCGACCCCTGCGGAACGCCGCGGTGCGTCTCCCTCTTGTAAACGGTGTTATACCGGCCGGTGTAAACCACCTCTCTGTCGCGGAGGTAATCGCCGACCACCTCCCGGAGATAAGGGGGCACCTGGAAATGGTCCAGCGCCCCCATTATCTCCGACCAGGGCAGGGTGTTGAACGCATTGGAAATGTCCAATGACACTGCTATCAACACCCTGCCCCGAGCGACAGCCTGCTCCCGGAGGAGGCGCAGGCGCTCCAATGCGTCTACAGTGGAGCGCCCCCTCCGGAACCCAAACTGGCTGTCGCTCAGGTCGGGACCACCCCGCGACAGATGCTCAACGAGGCGGGCAGCAATAATTCTTTCGAACAACTTGCCCGCCTCGTCGAGCAGACACACCGGCCGGTAGGCAGAGGGAGACTCTGCGGGTTTCCCCTCCTTTTGGAGGAGAACCAGGCACGCTTCTTTCCACACAGTGGGGAAGACTCCCCGGCGCAGGCTCGCGTCCATGACGCTCCTGAACGCCGGGGCGAGGACCTCCATAGCTAAGGCCATTATACCACCGGGAACCCCATCGGGGCCAGGAGCCTTCTTGCCCCTGGCCCGGAGCTCCCGGACGGCCTGGTACAGCTCCCACTCGGTGACCCGGAATTCGTCCGACCATTGAATGGCCGGACCCGGGGCGCGTTCCCTCCCCCCCTCACTCAGGGGGAAGAGGGCATCCACTACGCGCCCCAGAAGTTCCGGGTCTAGCCGCTCCGTGACCGGGGACGCCCAGGGGCGGAGCTTCCCAAGCACCGCCTTATACGGGCGTCCCCACGGATCTTCACGGAGGGTGAGCAGGAGCTCATCCCAGGCCTTGGCCTTAGCAGCGGCAATCGCACGCTTGAGGGCCACGGCCGCCGATCTGTACTCCCTGTACAGCTCGGCGACCCTCAGCTCCGCGTCGCCGCCCAGAAAATGGCGGCGACGGGCGCGGGCATACTGGCGGCGGGCTCGGCCGGCCGAACTGCGGAGTTCGGCCAGCTCCCCCGACCACCAGTAAACTGACTTTCTCGGGGGCTGAGCTCGGACCCGGGGCATCGCCACGTCACAGATCATCTGCAACGTGCCCCGGATCCAAGCCGCCCCCTCGTCTGCCTCGCGCTCCCTGGCCGAAGGCCAGGCGGAGCCGATAATCGCGGCCCTCAGGAGATCCCCGTCCAGTCGTTTCAGCGCCCATCTGGGCGCTGACGGGGTGCCACGTCGGAGGGGCGTGTCCAATGGCGAGTCCGAGACCACAGCCACGTCCATCAGGACGTAGCTGTGGTCCGACAAGGTCTCTCCACTCCAGACCCGCCAATTGGACACACGGCGTGAGGCGGCGGCCGTCGCGAATGACACGTCCACTATGGACCAGCCATTCCACCTCACGCACGTAGGCACGGAGCCCCGGTTTAACAACCGGAGCTCCATCCCCTCCGCCCAGTCTTCCAGGACTCCGCCTCGGGCGTTGGTCCCGGGGTTACCCCAGGTAGAGGACCTCGCATTGAGGTCCCCCAGGACCAACACTGGACCGGACATATACGGGGCTATCATAAGCCCCAGCCGGTCCAGGAACATCCCTAATTCGGCGGAGTCATAACTGGGTGAGCTGTAGCACCCCACGACCAGAAATCTTCCCCACTTTACCATAACCATCCCCCTGCCCCGTTCGACCACGGAGCAGGGGGGCACAGTCGCCGAGTGGCGACGCCACCATATCGCCACGGAGCCGTCATCGTCCCCGGACCAGTGTGGGTGGTCCGGGACTCTGTGCGGCTCCGTGGCGACGGCCAGGCCAACCCCCCACTCCTCCAGGCATTGGACCATTAGGTCCTGCGCCTGGCGGCAGTGGTTGAGGTTGGCCTGGAGTACCGGGAGAGGGGACCAGCGCGGAATATGGGCCATTAATTGGCCTTCGCGCTGGTCCCCTCCTTAGCCGCCGGTGCGGGTGGCGGGGGGTCTTTGCCCCCCGCCCCGCTGGGGGCCACCTCCACCTCCATACTCTCCCCCTTTGAGGTTGGGGGACCGGCCGTTTTCGCCGCCGGAGTATCCGGGGGCGAAACTGGGGTGGGCGCCACACCGCCCGCCCCCTTTTTCCCCTTCTTGGCCTTTGGTGGCGGGGAGCACGCCTTGCTCCCCGCCTTGTGGCCCGCCGGTCTCCCCAAGGCCGCGCAAACGACGCAATGGGGCGGCGCCTTACACTCCACCGCCCGGTGGGTGGCGTCACCGCAGCGGTAGCAGTGACCGCTGCGGTCGACCTCCGCAGTGCACCGCTGCCGAACATGCCCAAGGGCAAGGCAGCGGAAGCACTGCAGCGGCCGAGCCGCCAGCACAACCACCTGGGCGGTGGACCACCCCACGCGCAATTTCCCGGCCTTTTCGATGGCCAGGGCCGCCACGGCCGGGCACTGCACCCATACGGTGCCGAGCCCGCCGGGCGGAGCCTTAAGCTCCCCCACCCGGACGGACTCGGCGGTGCAGCCCCCGGCTTTAGATACCGCCTCCACTACCTCCTGGGGGGTCACGGAAACCTCCAGGCCCGTGAGGCGGAATTCCGCCTTCTTCACGGGCCTGGATACCTTAACGTCCATCCCCCCCAGGACGGCGGCCATCTTGGCGGCCAAGGCATCGGCCTTGGGGCCCCCATCGGCACCGGGGACCTCAATAATGAGGCCCCCGGTTACCGCCCTCTTCCAATGGAGGGCCCCGATGCCGAGGGCGTCTAAGTCGACGCCCTGGCGGGCCCTCCTAATGGCCTCCTCATACGAGGCCCCGCTCCCCTCCGGGACAGTCACGGTGACTGCCGCGGAGCGTGGCGGGGCCCTGACCTTCGCCGCTGATTTCCCGCCCTTCGAGGCGGGGACAGCGGCCCTCCTCTTCGGGGCGCCAGCCGTGATGGCTGCCGCCACATCAGCCGCGGCCTTAGCAGCGGCCTTGGCCGCGGAGATGGCCCGCCTCCCGACCACCTCCGCCCAAGTCCCCGGCTTAGCTGGGGTACCCGGTGTGGGCGTAGGGGGCGGGGCCGGGCGGGCGACCGAAGGCTGGGGAGCCTCCCCAGCCTTCTTCCCCTTCTTCTTTTTCTTCTTCTTCTTCTGCCTCTCCCCCGTCCCCGGGGCAGGGGCAGGGGCAGGCGTCGGCGGAGCAGGCGCAGGGGCGGGCCGCGGCGGCGCCGGAGGGGCCGGCGGCGGCGGCCGGGGGTCCCCACGGGCACCATGTCCGGCCACCCGGCGCAGCTCCCTCCGCATTTCTTCGCGGAGGGATCTGAGGCCCTCCTCCATGAGGGCCTTCATCTGGGCCATAAGGTCCAGCTGCGCCGGCTGGGTCGCGATGACCTCGCCGACCTCGGCGGTGGAGACCTGCGGCAGGGGGGGAGCGTCCCGCAACCGCTTCATCACCATCAGTTCCCCCCTGATGGCTCGAAGCGTGTCGCGGGTCTCCAACAGCTCCCTCCGGAGCGCCGCATTCTCCAGCCGCAGCGCGGCGTCCCCGGCGTCCGCTTGGGATACAGGGCCGCGGGAGTCGGCAGGGGGTCCAGCCTGGACCCCCCTACGCTCCAACTCCCTCACTGCCGCCTTAATATCCGCGGAGGCGTCGCGGATCCCCTTAAGGTGGGTACCCTTAAGGTTTCTGCTCGCCTCCGCTAGCTCCCGGGTGATGTCGGACTGTTCCGCAATAAATGCGGACAGTTCCCCGGGAAGCATGGCCCTTATATCCGGGCGGACATCGTCCTCCCGCCGCTCCCGTTTGCCGACCGACGGAGTCGGCGACGTCCTGCCCGGAGTCGGCGGCAGTGAGCGTTTTACGCCCGCAACGCTGGGGATGGGGGGGGCCGACTGGGTCGAGACGATGGACAATCTGTCCACCGACTCGCCGCGCCGACCACGCCCCCTCGTTCCCCTCTCCGGCCGGAGAAAGGGCCGGTCCCCAAGAGCTGGGGTCCGGTGCCTCTCCTCCTGGGAGAGGTCTAAGACCGCCCCCACTCCCTCCACTACCACTTTCGGGTGTGGTAACCCCTCCTTAACCTCGTCCTTTATATTTTTAGAGTATTCCATAATGAATCCCACGAATATGGCGGGAAAAGAGGTCCACCCGGGCAGAGCCCCCACTACCCGGGTAAGGCTAGATACGCACTGGAGGCGCCAGGTATCCAGTGGTTGTTGGTGCGCTCGCGACTGGTGTACCCCACCAGCCACGCCCTGTTGCCAGGGCGTACCCTCTCGCCGCGCACCGAAGCTTAGGGTTGGGGATTTTTTATAGAGGTTATCATCCTCGCGGCCCGGCCGGTTAAGGCAAGACCACCGTTCCGGTAAAACATGACCACCGGTTTACGGCAAGAGCCCTGCGGCGACCTCCCCGGTCGTTATCGCAGGACCCATTCCGCGGTTTTTCATCCCTCCGTGTGAACCTTACCGGCAAGGGAGGCCCTGCCAGGATCCGAAGATCCCGCCGGCATCGCCTCACACATCATTGGGACTACTTCCCGCGGAATACCCCTCGCTCCGTTAGCAACACACAACTATGTGTGTTCCCAGGGACCACCACGAGGAGGTGGAGCGTAGAGGATTTTAGGGATATGACCACCACCACTGTGGTATACCTAGTAGTGGATCCGAGTCACCACTACTAAGCCCATATCCCCTCGGTCCCCACCCTACCCCTAACCCTAACCCTAACCCTAACCCTAACCCTAACCCTAACCCTAACCCTAACCCTAACCCTAACCCTAACCCTAACCCTAACCCTAACCCTAACCCTAACCCTAACCCTAACCCTAACCCTAACCCTAACCCTAACCCTAACCCTAACCCTAACCCTAACCCTAACCCTAACCCTAACCCTAACCCTAACCCTAACCCTAACCCTAACCCTAACCCTAACCCTAACCCTAACCCTAACCCTAACCCTAACCCTAACCCTAACCCTAACCCTAACCCTAACCCTAACCCTAACCCTAACCCTAACCCTAACCCTAACCCTAACCCTAACCCTAACCCTAACCCTAACCCTAACCCTAACCCTAACCCTAACCCTAACCCTAACCCTAACCCTAACCCTAACCCTAACCCTAACCCTAACCCTAACCCTAACCCTAACCCTAACCCTAACCCTAACCCTAACCCTAACCCTAACCCTAACCCTAACCCTAACCCTAACCCTAACCCTAACCCTAACCCTAACCCTAACCCTAACCCTAACCCTAACCCTAACCCTAACCCTAACCCTAACCCTAACCCTAACCCTAACCCTAACCCTAACCCTAACCCTAACCCTAACCCTAACCCTAACCCTAACCCTAACCCTAACCCTAACCCTAACCCTAACCCTAACCCTAACCCTAACCCTAACCCTAACCCTAACCCTAACCCTAACCCTAACCCTAACCCTAACCCTAACCCTAACCCTAACCCTAACCCTAACCCTAACCCTAACCCTAACCCTAACCCTAACCCTAACCCTAACCCTAACCCTAACCCTAACCCTAACCCTAACCCTAACCCTAACCCTAACCCTAACCCTAACCCTAACCCTAACCCTAACCCTAACCCTAACCCTAACCCTAACCCTAACCCTAACCCTAACCCTAACCCTAACCCTAACCCTAACCCTAACCCTAACCCTAACCCTAACCCTAACCCTAACCCTAACCCTAACCCTAACCCTAACCCTAACCCTAACCCTAACCCTAACCCTAACCCTAACCCTAACCCTAACCCTAACCCTAACCCTAACCCTAACCCTAACCCTAACCCTAACCCTAACCCTAACCCTAACCCTAACCCTAACCCTAACCCTAACCCTAACCCTAACCCTAACCCTAACCCTAACCCTAACCCTAACCCTAACCCTAACCCTAACCCTAACCCTAACCCTAACCCTAACCCTAACCCTAACCCTAACCCTAACCCTAACCCTAACCCTAACCCTAACCCTAACCCTAACCCTAACCCTAACCCTAACCCTAACCCTAACCCTAACCCTAACCCTAACCCTAACCCTAACCCTAACCCTAACCCTAACCCTAACCCTAACCCTAACCCTAACCCTAACCCTAACCCTAACCCTAACCCTAACCCTAACCCTAACCCTAACCCTAACCCTAACCCTAACCCTAACCCTAACCCTAACCCTAACCCTAACCCTAACCCTAACCCTAACCCTAACCCTAACCCTAACCCTAACCCTAACCCTAACCCTAACCCTAACCCTAACCCTAACCCTAACCCTAACCCTAACCCTAACCCTAACCCTAACCCTAACCCTAACCCTAACCCTAACCCTAACCCTAACCCTAACCCTAACCCTAACCCTAACCCTAACCCTAACCCTAACCCTAACCCTAACCCTAACCCTAACCCTAACCCTAACCCTAACCCTAACCCTAACCCTAACCCTAACCCTAACCCTAACCCTAACCCTAACCCTAACCCTAACCCTAACCCTAACCCTAACCCTAACCCTAACCCTAACCCTAACCCTAACCCTAACCCTAACCCTAACCCTAACCCTAACCCTAACCCTAACCCTAACCCTAACCCTAACCCTAACCCTAACCCTAACCCTAACCCTAACCCTAACCCTAACCCTAACCCTAACCCTAACCCTAACCCTAACCCTAACCCTAACCCTAACCCTAACCCTAACCCTAACCCTAACCCTAACCCTAACCCTAACCCTAACCCTAACCCTAACCCTAACCCTAACCCTAACCCTAACCCTAACCCTAACCCTAACCCTAACCCTAACCCTAACCCTAACCCTAACCCTAACCCTAACCCTAACCCTAACCCTAACCCTAACCCTAACCCTAACCCTAACCCTAACCCTAACCCTAACCCTAACCCTAACCCTAACCCTAACCCTAACCCTAACCCTAACCCTAACCCTAACCCTAACCCTAACCCTAACCCTAACCCTAACCCTAACCCTAACCCTAACCCTAACCCTAACCCTAACCCTAACCCTAACCCTAACCCTAACCCTAACCCTAACCCTAACCCTAACCCTAACCCTAACCCTAACCCTAACCCTAACCCTAACCCTAACCCTAACCCTAACCCTAACCCTAACCCTAACCCTAACCCTAACCCTAACCCTAACCCTAACCCTAACCCTAACCCTAACCCTAACCCTAACCCTAACCCTAACCCTAACCCTAACCCTAACCCTAACCCTAACCCTAACCCTAACCCTAACCCTAACCCTAACCCTAACCCTAACCCTAACCCTAACCCTAACCCTAACCCTAACCCTAACCCTAACCCTAACCCTAACCCTAACCCTAACCCTAACCCTAACCCTAACCCTAACCCTAACCCTAACCCTAACCCTAACCCTAACCCTAACCCTAACCCTAACCCTAACCCTAACCCTAACCCTAACCCTAACCCTAACCCTAACCCTAACCCTAACCCTAACCCTAACCCTAACCCTAACCCTAACCCTAACCCTAACCCTAACCCTAACCCTAACCCTAACCCTAACCCTAACCCTAACCCTAACCCTAACCCTAACCCTAACCCTAACCCTAACCCTAACCCTAACCCTAACCCTAACCCTAACCCTAACCCTAACCCTAACCCTAACCCTAACCCTAACCCTAACCCTAACCCTAACCCTAACCCTAACCCTAACCCTAACCCTAACCCTAACCCTAACCCTAACCCTAACCCTAACCCTAACCCTAACCCTAACCCTAACCCTAACCCTAACCCTAACCCTAACCCTAACCCTAACCCTAACCCTAACCCTAACCCTAACCCTAACCCTAACCCTAACCCTAACCCTAACCCTAACCCTAACCCTAACCCTAACCCTAACCCTAACCCTAACCCTAACCCTAACCCTAACCCTAACCCTAACCCTAACCCTAACCCTAACCCTAACCCTAACCCTAACCCTAACCCTAACCCTAACCCTAACCCTAACCCTAACCCTAACCCTAACCCTAACCCTAACCCTAACCCTAACCCTAACCCTAACCCTAACCCTAACCCTAACCCTAACCCTAACCCTAACCCTAACCCTAACCCTAACCCTAACCCTAACCCTAACCCTAACCCTAACCCTAACCCTAACCCTAACCCTAACCCTAACCCTAACCCTAACCCTAACCCTAACCCTAACCCTAACCCTAACCCTAACCCTAACCCTAACCCTAACCCTAACCCTAACCCTAACCCTAACCCTAACCCTAACCCTAACCCTAACCCTAACCCTAACCCTAACCCTAACCCTAACCCTAACCCTAACCCTAACCCTAACCCTAACCCTAACCCTAACCCTAACCCTAACCCTAACCCTAACCCTAACCCTAACCCTAACCCTAACCCTAACCCTAACCCTAACCCTAACCCTAACCCTAACCCTAACCCTAACCCTAACCCTAACCCTAACCCTAACCCTAACCCTAACCCTAACCCTAACCCTAACCCTAACCCTAACCCTAACCCTAACCCTAACCCTAACCCTAACCCTAACCCTAACCCTAACCCTAACCCTAACCCTAACCCTAACCCTAACCCTAACCCTAACCCTAACCCTAACCCTAACCCTAACCCTAACCCTAACCCTAACCCTAACCCTAACCCTAACCCTAACCCTAACCCTAACCCTAACCCTAACCCTAACCCTAACCCTAACCCTAACCCTAACCCTAACCCTAACCCTAACCCTAACCCTAACCCTAACCCTAACCCTAACCCTAACCCTAACCCTAACCCTAACCCTAACCCTAACCCTAACCCTAACCCTAACCCTAACCCTAACCCTAACCCTTTTTTTTTTTTTTTTTTTTTTATCGTGAGGAAATGTTTTATACATACCCCGGCTCCCTGGGGGAAGCCGGGGTTATGTGGGATTCTCTCCGGGGGGCGGAGCCCCCGGAGACTACCCACTAAAACCTCACGCCCACCTAAGCTACATGGGAGGTGCCTGGATCACGCGAGTACTCAACAGGACACCTCCCAGCTAATACATGCCACCCCGGGGGAGGGGTTAACCTCCCCCACTGCCTACGCTATAAGACCCCGGGCGGAGGGACCCGCCCGGTGTCCCCATCCCTGGAGCCTTCGGATTGGGCTTCCCGAGCCCCAGCTCGGTCCACCCACAGCTCCCGGAGTCCTCGTGCCCCGCTCGGGGCCAATGTCCCGAAGGAACCAGCCCCGGCCAGAGCAAGAGGACGCCGCCACCGGAAGGAAGGGCCGTCGGAGGCGCGATCCGGCACGCCCCGACCCTTCCTCACCCAAATCCCCCCACGAATCCCCCTCCCCTAACGGGAGGGACGGACCGACACCCCCCCAAACCGGGAAATTAACCCGGGGGGTGTCGGCCTATCACGGGGGGAGCTATGCTCCCCCCCGGGGGCCCGGGTCAGCTCACACCCCGGGCCCCCGAGTTCACCGCCCCCAGTTGTGGGGGCATAACAGGGCGCGGGGAGACTCCCCGCGCCAGCCCCACTCCGCCCCCCACAACCGGGGGCACACGTTGACGCGGGGGAGACCCCCGCGCCCTCCCTACCCTCTCCGCCCCCATCCGGGGGGGCACACGTCGGCGCGGGGGTCGTCCCCGCGCCCACACCCTCCTCGCGGAGCCCGGGTCCCGCTCCCGGGCCCGCTCGGCGGCCTCCTTCTGCTTCATAACATCCTCGCAGAAGGAGGCCACCGCCTTCCACGACCCCACGCTGCCGACCATGTGGTCGACCACGGTCGGCAGCGCGAGGTCCCACCCGCCCACTGCGGCTCGCAGGACACGGCGCGGCCCGGCCCAAGCAGGGCACTCCTCCAGAGTGTGCCGCGCCGTGTCCACATCTTCGCCGCAGTGGTGGCACTGCGTAGTCGGCTCCCGCCCCATTCTATGCAGGTACTCTCCGAAGCAACCGTGGCCGGAGAGCACCTGCGTGAGGCGGAAGGTCAACCTTCCCCGCCTCCCGCACCATATATGAAATATGGGCAGGAGGGCCCGGACAATCGGACGTGTGGAGGGCGTTAACAGCGCCCTCCACTCCGATAAACTTTCCGTCCGGGCCTGGCGATTCTGGCCCTCGAGCTCCTCCTCCTCCTCGCGCGTGAGTTCCACCCCCGGCGGGCGGCGGAAGGAGCGGGCGATGTGGTATAGCTTCGCCCGCTCCGCCGCCACCACAGTGAAGGGTGGAATCACGGCGAGGAGTCCCGCCGCCTCGGTGGAGATGGTGCGGTACCCCCGTATGACCCGCAAGGCCAGCCGCCGCCGCACTCTTTCTAAGAGTTTGCGGCTAGGCGTGCTGGCCTCGAGCGAGCGGTGCCATACGGGGGCCCCATACAGGGCTATAGACCGCACCACCTCCACATAGAGGCGGCGTACTTTCACATCCGGCCCCCCGACATTCGGCAGCAGCCGCGCCAATGCGGCTGCCGTCCTCTCTAGTCGGGGGGCGAGGAGCTCGAAGTGTCCATCAAATCGCCAGCGGCCGTCTATGATCAGGCCCAGGTACCTCATCCTGGGCCCGATCGCGACGGAGGTTTCAGCGACGCGAATCCGGAGATCCTGACCGCGGGGTAGCCGCCACTCCCGAGGCGAATGCAACCAAATCGCCTCGGTTTTTGTGGCGGCCACGGTCAACCCCATTCTCCGGATTCGCCCGATCACGCAGTCCAGGGCGGCCTCTCCGAGGTGCCTGGTCCTCCTCCAATCCTCCCCCTCGGCATAAACCAGGGTGTCATCCGCATAGCAGATGACACCCGTATCCGGGGGGAGGACAACCCGCAGCACCGCGTCGTACGCCAAGTTCCACAGGAGCGGTCCGAGGACCGACCCCTGTGGAACGCCGCGGTGCGTCTCCCTCGAGTGCACAGTACCATACCGGCCGGTAAATACCACCTCTCTGTCGCGGAGATAGTCGCCGACCACCTCCCGGAGATAAGGGGGCACCTGGAAATAGTCCAGCGCCCCCATTATCTCCGACCAGGGCAGGGCGTTGAAGGCGTTAGATATGTCTAACGACACCGCAATCAACACCCTGCCCCGAGCGACAGCCCGTTCACGGAGGAGGCGCAGACGCTCCAGGGCGTCTATAGTGGAGCGCCCCCTCCGGAACCCATACTGGCTGTCGCTCAGGTCGGGACCACCCCGCGACAGGTGCTCGACGAGGCGGGCGGCAATTATCCTTTCGAATAGTTTGCCCGCCTCGTCGAGTAAACAAACCGGCCGGTATGCAGAGGGAGACTCTGCGGGTTTCCCCTCCTTTTGGAGGAGAACCAGGCACGCCTCTTTCCACACCGTGGGGAAGACTCCCCGGCGCAGGCTCGCGTCCATGACGCTCCTGAACGCCGGGGCGAGGACCTCCATAGCTAAGGCCATTATACCACCGGGAACCCCATCGGGGCCAGGGGCCTTCTTGCCCCTGGCCCGGAGCTCCCGGACGGCCTGGTACAGCTCCCACTCGGTGACCCGGAATTCGTCCGACCATTCAATGGCCGGACCCGGGGCGCGTTCCCTCCCCCCCTCACTCAGGGGGAAGAGGGTATCCACTACGCGCCCCAGAAGTTCCGGGTCTAACCGCTCCGTGACCGGGGACGCCCAGGGGCGGAGCTTCCCAAGCACCGCCTTATACGGGCGTCCCCACGGATCCTCACGGAGGGTGAGCAGGAGCTCATCCCAGGCCTTGGCCTTAGCAGCGGCAATCGCACGCTTGAGGGCCACGGCCGCCGATCTGTACTCCCTGTACAGCTCGGCGACCCTCGGCTCCGCGTCGCCGCCCAGAAAATGGCGGCGACGGGCGCGGGCATACTGGCGGCGGGCTCGGCCGGCCGAACTGCGGAGTTCGGCCAGCTCCCCCGACCACCAGTAAACTGACTTTCTCGGGGGCTGAGCTCGGACCCGGGGCATCGCCACGTCACAGATCATCTGCAACGTGCCCCGGATCCAAGCCGCCCCCTCGTCTGCCTCGCGCTCCCTGGCCGAAGGCCAGGCGGAGCCGATAATCGCGGCCCTCAGGAGGTCCCCGTCCAGTCGTTTCAGCGCCCATCTGGGCGCTGACGGGGTGCCACGTCGGAGGGGCGTGTCCAATGGCGAGTCCGAGACCACAGCCACGTCCATCAGGACGTAGCTGTGGTCCGACAAGGTCTCTCCACTCCAGACCCGCCAATTGGACACACGGCGTGAGGCGGCGGCCGTCGCGAATGACACGTCCACTATGGACCAGCCATTCCACCTCACGCACGTAGGCACGGAGCCCCGGTTTAACAACCGGAGCTCCATCCCCTCCGCCCAGTCTTCCAGGACTCCGCCTCGGGCGTTGGTCCCGGGGTTACCCCAGGTGGAGGACCTCGCGTTGAGGTCCCCCAGGACCAACACTGGACCGGCTATATACGGGGCTATCATAAGCCCCAGCCGGTCCAGGAACATCCCTAATTCGGCGGAGTCGTAACTGGGTGAGCTGTAGCACCCCACGACCAGAAATCTTCCCCACTTTACCATAACCATCCCCCTGCCCCGTTCGACCACGGAGCAGGGGGGCACAGTCGCCGAGTGGCGACGCCACCATATCGCCACGGAGCCGTCATCGTCCCCGGACCAGTGTGGGTGGTCCGGGACTCTGTACGGCTCCGTGGCGACGGCCAGGCCAACCCCCCACTCCTCCAGGCATTGGACCATTAGGTCCTGCGCCTGGCGGCAGTGGTTGAGGTTGGCCTGGAGTACCGGGAGAGGGGACCAGCGCGGAATATGGGCCATTAATTGGCCTTCGCGCTGGTCCCCTCCTTAGCCGCCGGTGCGGGTGACGGGGGGTCTTTACCCCCCGCCCCGCTGGGGGCCGCCTCCACCTCCATCGACTCCCCCTCCCTAGGGGTTGGGGGAGTGGCCGCTTTTGCCACCGGGGTATCCGGTGGCGTAACAGGGGTGGGCGCCACACCGCCCGCCCCCTTTTTGCCCTTCTTGGCCTTTGGAGGCGGGGAGCACGCCTTGCTCCCCGCCTTGTGGCCCGCCGGTCTCCCCAAGGCCGCGCACACGACGCAGTGGGGCGGCGCCTTACAATCCACCGCCCGGTGGGTGGCGTCACCGCAGCGGTAGCAGTGACCGCTGCGGTCGACCTCCGCAGTGCACCGCTGCCGAACATGCCCCAGGGCAAGGCAGCGGAAGCACTGCAGCGGCCGAGCCGCCAGCACAACCACCTGGGCGGTGGACCACCCCACGCGCAATCTCCCGGCCTTTTCGATGGCCAGGGCCGCCACGGCCGGGCACTGCACCCATACGGTGCCGAGCCCGCTGGGGGGAGCCTTAAGCTCCCCTACCCTAACGGACTCGGCGGTGCAGCCCCCGGCTTTAGATACCGCCTCCACTACCTCCTGGGGGGTCACGGAAACCTCCAGGCCCGTGAGGCGGAATTCCGCCTTCTTCACGGGCCTGGACACCTTGACGTCCATCCCCCCCAGGACGGCGGCCATCTTGGCGGCCAAGGCATCGGCCTTGGGGCCCCCATCGGCACCGGGGACCTCAATGATGAGGCCCCCGGTTACCGCCCTCTTCCAATGGAGGGCCCCGATGCCAAGGGCGTCTAAATCGACGCCCTGGCGGGCCCTCCTAATGGCCTCCTCATACGAGGCCCCGCTCCCCTCCGGGACAGTCACGGTGACTGCCGCGGAGCGTGGCGGGGCCCTGACCCTGGCCGCTGTTTTCCCGCCCTTCGGGGCAGGTGCAGCGGCCCTCTTTTTCGGGGCGCCAGCCGAGACGGCTGCCGCCACCTGAGCCGCGGCCTTAGCAGCGGCCTTGGCCGCGGAGATTGCCCGCCTCCCGACCACCTCCGCCCAGGTTCCCGGTTTAGCCGGGGTACCCGGTGTGGGCGTAGGGGGCGGGGCCGGGCGGGCGACCGAAGGCTGGGGAGCCTCCCCAGCCTTCTTCCCCTTCTTCTTCTTCTTCTTCTTCTTCTGCCTCTCCCCCGTCCCCGGGGCAGGGGCAGGGGCAGGCGTCGGCGGAGCCGGCGCAGGGGCGGGCCGCGGCGGCGCCGGAGGGGCCGGCGGCGGCGGCCGGGGGTCCCCACGGGCACCATGTCCGGCCACCCGGCGCAGCTCCCTCCGCATTTCTTCGCGGAGGGATCTGAGGCCCTCCTCCATGAGGGCCTTCATCTGGGCCATAAGGTCCAGCTGCGCCGGCTGGGTCGCGATGACCTCGCCGGCCTCGGCGGTGGAGACCAGCGGCAGGGGGGGAGCGTCCCGCAACCGCTTCATCGCCATCAACTCCCCCCTGATGGCCCGAAGCGAGTCGCGGGTTTCCAGAAGCTCCCTCCTTAGAGCCGCGTTCTCCAGCCGCAGTGCGGCGTCCACAGCGTCCACCCGGGAGACAGGGGCGCGGGAGTCGGCAGGGGGTCCAACCTGGACACCCCTCCGCTCCAACTCCCGCACTGCCGCCTTGATATCGGCGGAGGCGTCGCGTATTCCCTTTAGGTGCGTGCCCTTCAGGTTGCGACTAGCCTCCGCCAGCTCCCGGGCAACGTCCGACTTGTCCGCAATAAAGGCGGACAGTTCCCCGGGGAGCATGGACCTTATGTCCGGGCGGACGACCTCGTCCAGTCGCTCCCGCTTCTCCTGCGACGGAGTCGACTGTTGCACTCCCGGAGGGGTCAGCGAGCGCTTCGTGCCCGCCCCGCTGGGGATGGGGGGCGCCGACTGGGTCGAGTGGACCGATAATCGGTCCACCGACTCGCCGCGCCGACCCCGTCCCCTCGTACCCCTCTCCGGTCGGAGAAAGGGCCGGTCCCCAACAGCTGGGGTCTGGCGCCTCTCTTCCTGGGATAGGTCTAGGACCGCTCCCACTCCCTCCACTACCACTTTCGGGTGTGGTAACCCCTCCTTAACTTCATCGTTTTTTAGTAAATGCTCCATAGTTAGTCCCACGAGTGTGGCGGGAAAAGAGGTCCACCCGGGCAGAGCCCCCACTACCCGGGTAAGGCTATATACGCACTGGAGGCGCCAGGTATCCAGTGGATGTTGGTGCGCTCGCGACTGGTGTACCCCACCAGCCACGCCCTGTTTCCAGGGCGTACCCTCTCACCGCGCACCGAAGCTTAGGGTTGGGGATTTTTTATAGAGGTTATCATCCTCGCGGCCCGGCCGGTTAAGGCAAGACCACCGTTCCGGTAAAACATGACCACCGGTTTACGGCTAGAGCCCTGCGGCGACCTCCCCGGTCGTTATCGCAGGACCCATTCCGCGGTTTTTCATCCCTCCGTGTGAGCCTTACCGGCAAGGGAGGCCCTGCCAGGATCCGAAGATCCCGCCGGCATCGCCTCACACATCATCGGGACTACTTCCCGCGGAATACCCCTCGCTCCGTTAGCAACACACAACTATGTGTGTTCCCAGGGACCACCACGAGGAGGTGGAGCGTAGAGGATTTTAGGGATATGACCGCCACCACTGTGGCATACCTAGTAGTGGATCCGAGTCACCACTACTAAGCCCATATCCCCTCGGTCCCCACCCTAACCCTAACCCTAACCCTAACCCTAACCCTAACCCTAACCCTAACCCTAACCCTAACCCTAACCCTAACCTTTTCTGGGGGTTAGGGCTAGTTTTGGAGGGTGGGGTTAGTTTTGGAGGGCTAGGGTTAGTTTTTGGAAGGTTGGGGTTAGTTTTCGGAGGGTTAGGGTTAGGTTTTGGTGGGTTAGGGTTAGTTTCCGGAGGGTTAGGGTTAGTTTTTAGAAGGTTGGGGTTAGTTTTCGGAGGGTTAGGGTTAGATTTTGGTGGGTTAGGGTTAGTTTTGTAGAGTTTGGGTTAGTTTTTGAAGGTTAGGGTTGGTTTTGGTAGAGTTAGGGTTAGTTTTTGGAAGGTTAGGGTTAGGTTTTGGAGGGTTAGGGTTAGGTTTTGGTGGGTTAGGGTTAGTTTTGTAGAGTTTGGGTTAGTTTTTGAAAGGTTAGGGTTAGTTTTTGTAGAGTTGGGTTTAGTTTTCTGAATGTTGGGTTGGTTTTGGTAGAGTTAGGGTTAGTTTTTGGAAGGTTAGGGTTAGTTTTTGGAAGGTTAGGGTTAGTTTTGTAGAGTTTGGGTTAGTTTTTGAAGGGTTAGGGTTACTTTTGTAGAGTTAGGGTTAGTTTTTTTAAGGTTAGGGTTAGTTTTTGTAGAGTTAGGTTTAGTTTTCTGAAGGTTGGGGTTACTTTTCGGAAGGTTAGGGTTAGGTTTTTGGAGGGGGTTAGGGTTAGTTTTCGGAGGGTTATGGTTAGTTTTGCAGGGTTTGGGTTAGGGTTAGTTTTGGAAAGGTTGGGGTTAGGGTTTCGTAGGTTACGATTATGTTTTCCATGGTTATGGTTAGGTTTTCGATCGTTAGGATTAGATTTTCCGTGGTTAGGGTTAGATTTTCCATGGGTAGGGTTAGGATTTCCATGGTTAGAGTTAGGTTTTCGAAGGTTAGGGTTAGGGTGTCGGTGGTTAGGATTAACTTTTTAGGGTTAGGGTTAGGTTTTCGATAATTAGGGTTAACTTTTAGGATTAGGGATAGGTTTTAGGGCTAGTGTGAATGGTTAGGGTTAGGTTTATTGGAGGTACGGTTAGGTTTTTTTTTTTTTTTTTTGGTTACGGTTAAGTTTTTAGGGTTAGGGTTAGGACTATTTTGTGTAAGGAAACTTCTCTGTAGGAAGTCATTAGAGAAGAAAGTTAGTTAGAGTTTTGATATTGCATAAACCGCGAGTGGAGTAGAGTAGAAATATTGAGGAATGAACAATCTCAGTGTTTCTTAATAATTTTCTAAAGAAAATAAAATAAAGTGGTATAGTAGGGAGTGATATCAATACACACATCAATAGTTTATTAATAGCTACCAATTGTGAGCGGGGAAAAAAAAAAAAATAAAAAAAATAAAAAAAAAAAAAATTTTTTTTTTTTTTTGCGGCTACGCATTGTCGATGCTAAACCAATACGTCACGGCGTAGGAGGTCGGAGGGAGTAAGAAAAAATTTCCAAAAAGTGCTTAGAAATAGCAGGAGGATGCTTTTTCTCGGAAACGAAGGATTTTAGGAGAAAAAAGGAAGGGGTCGAAAAGAAGGAGAAGGACGCACAGATGAATTTAAGACTTGTTTCGGAAGATTAGGCCCCTCCTCGGCGCGAAGTCGCTGCATCGCGGCGACTTTGCGCCTCGTCGGCTTCGCCGACTCGGCTTTTATCTCTCCTAGAAGCTAAAAAAAAAAAAAATTAATTGAGAAAAGCAGATTAGATTTCTAAACTGGAGGGGGTAATCCGGGGCAATTCGGCAATGAATTCGGGGTGCGTTGGTGTGGAGTGGGGGTATTCAATTTCGGGGTTGCAACGTCGCTAGATTTCGGCGGGCGAAATTACAACTGTGGGCCCGATGTTCACCGGCCGGGGACAGTCGGATGGTCCCGCGATGCCACCTTTGTAAGTCCACGTTTTATGACAGTACGGTTAACTGTTGAGGGCGCGAAGAAAATTCTACTGGGCAATTAAGAAAGGTTTCGTGAAGGCGACTGTCTCAAAAACAGCCCTAGCCCTTTGCGGACTGAGCGCTCTCCACCGTTTCGTTCCAGCAGGTCCGCGCTGGATTCGCAAGTGCGTGCCAGCCGGTGCGTACCAGCCAGTCCGCACAGATTTCACCAGTCACTTATTCGCTTGGTAGCGTTTACTTTGGAAAACATTTATGACCTTACTAACGTAACGTACTTATGAATTAGTAGACAGCACTGTTGTACGTTGACTCTGTCGTTTAGCCATAGTTGTGCTATGATTTCGAACTGTACGCCACGGTGGGTTTGAAAAGACTAAAGCTAAGCTCTTAAGTTCAAGACGCATGGCCTATTTCAGATTTGCTACACTGTAGCTCTTATCTTATCTCATTTAGATTAAAATTGAGACATATTCGTGTGAAACTTGATACAGGACGCGGCAGAACACAAAGCGATGTCCAGCAACGCTCGACATACGATGCGGCAGAACACAAAGCGATGTCGAGCCACACTCGACATAAGACGCGTCAAAACGAAAAGCGATGTCGAGTCACACTCGACATAGGACGTGTCAGAGCGAAAAGCGATGTCGAGTCACACTCGACATAGGACCGCAAAGGGCTAGAGGCCCGTGTCATAAAACGTGTTGACCATCTGCACGTCAAATGTTGGGTCGTGCCGATTTTTCAGCCGCGAGTAAAACGATAAAGCTACTGTCAAAGGGATCGGTCCCTGGTCCCACCTTGAAATAGCGGTGCCGCGGATTTTCAAGGGGATCTCCCGTTAACTCGCGGCTGAACAGCGAACTTATAAGAATTTCTTCAGGGGAAACACAAATAGACAGGGACAAATTAAGAGTGGAAAATATAAGTTCGAATATTTAATTAAGTACTAATAATTTATAATTTTGCACTTGGAAAAATTCTTAAAGTTATAAAATAAGACTAGGGTAGATATAAAGTAAATATAAATAGTAATCAGTAAGAAGAGCTAGAAATACTAAGTTGAAATATGTGGTATCACGTATAATTAATTATTTATTTATGGAACAGAAAAGAAATAGACTTACGTGTACAATAGTTGCGCGCTTAAGTACTAACCGTTAATCTAAACTACACGACGACAACTATACAACTTCAACCCTCAACTTCTTACAACTTTCGGATAACGACTACTACTTTCAGACAACGACTACGACTGACTCCCCTAACTCATCCCTCATCTAGCAAGACTCGGTTCATCCCCATTTAAATTAATTATGAATAAATATATGTCGTAGATTTAAGCGTTTATTAGGTTAAGCATTTGCCGTTAGAAGTTGCCGGAGTCGGTTGCCGAGTGCTCGCGCGTGTATTTACATTGTAGCGCGGCCGAGACGTTTGATCGGCCGCGACAGTTGGGATCGGTTTGCATTACGCGCGGCCGAAACGTTTGAGCGGCCGCGACAAACAAAATCGGCTTCTTTGTAATGCGTACACGTGGATGGAGTCACTCTGCGGAGTGGGGAAAATGGGAGGCAAAGCCCTCGATGGCCCGAGATGGGGCAGCAGATTTTGTTTAGCTCTCGAGGAATCAAGAGTGTCTCCGCAGAGTGAACCTGTCAGAGTAACTCGACAACTCGAACTCGACAAAATGAAGCGCACGAACACGAGGACGCGTCACAATGTTCATGAAACGACATATATAAATAGTTTATAATATGGAACGTATAAAATTCGTAAAATTTTAGAATAAGAGTAGAGTAGTTGTATACAAATAAGTGTAGGAATCTTGGGAAATGGGGAGATTAATCTCTTCGAAACACGTTGCTGAATACTAATATATTTAGAAGAAATAACGATATATAACGCTGACACGATTAACGCTCTTTCTCGCAAGGCAGTCGCAACTCTACTCTCTCCGCTCTTACCGAACATCCACGCTTTATAGTCTTTCACCCCCTTGCATTCATCTCGCTTGCACGCTGTTTCTTGCATCCATCGCTTTCATTCATAGAAATACACAAACTCTCCTATCACTTAGACCTAAACACTTTTCATTCACGCCTCTTCAGTCACTCGAGTTTTCCAAACATACCGGCGCCGGACCGTCGCAACATGATCCGGTCGCCCGCACGCACAATGAACCCCATTCATCCCACATAAGTTTAGACAGGATACAACAGAACAGTGCCGGTTTTAATGTGGAAAAAAAATGTAATAACCGCTCATTCATTTCTACCCCCACATACACATACACTCTTCACACAACCGCCATATTTATTTATTTCATAATTCCTACAATAGTACATTTAAACATTTTGTTGACCTAAGACACTGTCTGTAATGCATCGCTCATTCGTAGCTACTACATGAGCACAAACACTCGTGCTCTTCTATGTGTGAGTAACGACTATGCAAAGCACATGGGAAATCACATATCGATTAACTAACAATCAACTCGATAACATCGACCGTGAACCTATACGCATACAACTAGACTACGCGCCCTGCGGCCACTAGAGCCGAATATTTTACATCAACTACTCTCCCTTAGCATTATTTATAATAATATTTTAAAATTCCATCGCTACCGCATCAAAGGAACAACATGTGATTTTAGGGCACGAACTAAAGTGTCCGAGATGTGAAACGGTACCCAACAATGTAATACCTAATGGCTCACCCACATGGCAATGCACGGCCATAGACTATACACCTGACAGAACCAGTATCAACTTTTTAACCTGGACCAGAACCTACATCATCTTTTTAGCCTGTATTAGAACCTGCATCACCTTTTAGGCTGGATCAGAGCGTACATAGAAGAGCCTCTTTTGACATAGAAGTAGTATTCACTCTGGCATTATTTGGAATCCGCTGCTAATGATGCACGTAAGATGATGCAGGTTCTGGTCCAGGCTAAAAAATGATGCAGATTCTGGTTCAAGCTACAAATTAGACTAGGGGTCAGCACTATACCGGGGACACTAAAATCCCGGGTGCTCGAACTATGTAGCTGCTAACATTACCGTGCATGAGAATTGTAAAGTGAAATTTCCGATTTTAAGATTGCTTGTTTAATTGACACAATATGCTGGGTAGATTATTTTCCAATGTTTACCAAAACTTTCCGTGCGTAATCGATTTGTAGATTTCTTATTCGAACAAAAATTGTACATATGTAAACATTTTTGAAAAGAGAAAGGTTATATTTGTTTGTAGACGATTTGTATCACTGGGTCGACCTGGTTCATCGATCGTTGGCACACCGGCAATAACAAACCTATGGAGTGTTACATTAAGTAGAACAAAAATACGCTATCACTTTCCTCATCCTAATGAACGTCGCCGCATAAAACGACATGGATGGTTCGCCAGAATGGCAACGCTTGGTGGTAGGAAAATACTTATGAGAAGAATATTAAAAGGCCGACATGTACTTAGTCATTAAGGATTATAAAGAAAGAAACATGGCACATCGTGTACACTGTTTGTGACTTTTGGTAAATAATTGTCGGTAAATGCTTGTGTATAATATAAAAATATAATATATACATTGATTCGCAGAAATTGTAATTTTATTTTTCTTTTGCTTTTTTTTTGGCTTTACCGGAAAAAATAGTCCTATCCATGTATAGAAGAAGAGTAGTTTAATTTGAGTTGCCTGCATGTCCAATCTAGGGGTGGCATTAACGGAGCCTCTATCTTAAAATCTTCTTTGTCGATAAACGATGGTAGATCTATCGATTTTAAGTGAATATGAGTGGGAATTATACTTGGTTGGCTCGATTGGACATCCAACAATCTATAGATATTTTTGTCCAATATTGGCGGTAAATTGGCCAATTTTAAAAAGGGATCAACTTTAACATAAGTATTCCCAAGTTGTTGAATGCGCGATCCATTTAGATTATCTCCCAAAATTGGCGCGTATAAAAATGTTGCTGCAAAAAGTCTAATTGCGTGTTGTTTATTAGAGGATGCTCTTATTTCAAGCAAGGAACACGAATTAGATGTAGAATTGGTCAAAACTTTGAAGTCAAAATTTAAGATTTTAACATCTCCTCTTTTCCACGAGTTTTTTGACCACGATGTAGTTATTGTTGCCTAAAAATAATAAATTGATCACATTGATACAGCTGGAATAAAAGCGATAGTCCAACAATAGGATAAAGTTACCTTTCTCCGGTCAGCTTGTCGATCCGAGCTCATGACCAACCCCAATTTTTCTCTACCCTTTAATCGATTCGGCATTGCAGTTGTGACTACCCAGTAAGTTTTTGTAAAATTATTACCACGACGTAGAGCAAGTTCTATGTTATTCTGGACTCGTGAATCTGCAGCTAAAAGCGTTACACCGGTCATATATCTGTTTAAATTGAATAAGTTAGTGAGTTTGGATGAAAACTGATAACATTTATGATTTTCTGTCAGTTCTATCGATCGATGTATGCTTACTTTTCAGGATTCCTGACTACAAATAACTTTGAATAATTTAACTTTTCAGCGATATACGGCAAGGCATCCTGCAACGTGTATTCTACAGCATTTGGTATAAAATACTTAGCTTTGTTTTTTTCTGCTTTTCTATGAGCTATACCGTAAGGTTTATTCAGTGCTATTAATCCATCTGTAAAACAAGTCTATGTAACGACGCTGAGATTTTCGCATCGTTTGTCATAGACAAACTTACCTCCGTTATAAATAACATTTCTAATTAGATCATCTGAAAATTCAGTTAACGATCGCCAGGGATGTATCTGTCTATAAGGGTGTATTGTTTCTGATTTTCTGTCAAGAATCTGTTGTTCTACATAGCCCCTTTTAAACAATTTTCTATAAGGTGCTGCGCTTCTAGTCGCTATTGTACGTATAAAACCTGCCAACTTGAGCACAGACATTTCCATTTATATGTAAATCTATGTAACTGTCTAATTTTTCTCTGATAACCTCACTTTTATTAACGTGGCAAGGATCTCCCTGATGATATATTATTCTCTTTCAAATAAAATGTAAGCGTCCACGCTCGCATCCAATGGTTAGGCTTTGATATCAGACATTTTAACCAATAATAGTTTGGCTAGAACCAGGAATGACCAAATCGGACGGCTCACAGTTGCATTCCTGCGAGGGCTCTTTTTGTCATCTCACCAGGATACTTGCACGACGCGACCGCTGACCCCCTATACTGCTGAAACCCATAATCCATCCAATACTCGCGATTCAATGTCAGATGGCGCCACCTCCATTTCCCGAAGACAATTCCTCCGTCGGTAATGTTTTTCGCGATTTTCAGGTTTTACGAAGGAGATGATTTTTACCGACGTTTCAATTGTATCTAACGGGTAGGTCGGCAAGATTCATTTGCTCCATATAATTTGCTCTAGGTTTGTTAACGTCGTACGATTTCGAGTGTATATACACATAATAATGTGATGTATAATAATACTATAATGTAATATAATATAATATATGTAATGGAATAGAATACAATACAATTCAATACAATACAATATAATCGACTATAATGTGATAGAATAGAATAGAATAGAATAGAATAGAATAGAATAGAATAGAATAGAATAGAATAGAATTGAATAGAATTGAATAGAATAGAATAGAATAGAATAGAATAGAATAGAATAGAATAGAATAGAATAGAATAGAATAGAATAGAATAGAATAGAATAGAATAGAATAGAATAGAATAGAATAGAATAGAATAGAATAGAATAGAATAGAATAGAATAGAATAGAATAGAATAGAATAGAATTGAATTGAATTGAATTGAATAGAATTGAATGGAATAGAATAGAATACAATACGATACGGTACGATACAATATGATATGATATAATACGGTACGATACGACACTTTATGATACGACACGTTACGATACAATACAATACAATGCAATATAATATAATATAATGTAATATAATAATATATAACATAAATGATACAATACACTATAGTATGACATAATACAATGTAATATTATATAATAATAAAATCTAACGACATGTAATGCAATACAATACAATACAAGGCAATGCTGCGCAATACAAAACAATACGTAATCTAATGTAATGTAATACAAGTAATATTTATATCTATACACGTCTACGATTATTTGACACTAGAGCGTGTCTCGATAAATTTATGATTATCTACTGTGCGAGATATTTTCTAAAAGATTCGTAGCATACATAATTGGATCAATGATCTCGATTGTCAATTTCAATACAACGTAATACGTGTAGGTACGTATTTCATATAGATTTTCTCTTTAGATACCTATATTACAATACGATTGTATATATAAATATATATTTATTTATTTTTTTTTATTTATTTATATATTTATATATCATTTATTTAGGCGATAGTGTAGTCACATAATTAGGCAGACTTGATTTATACTCGACATCAAAAGGCTGAGACTATTTTCCAGAAGAAAAATAATACGTCGCAGCGAGAGGAAAGTATTCCTTCTTTTTCATCTTTCATCTGGATCTCGATCTCGATCTCGATCTCGATCTCGATACATTGCAGGATAGAAAGCTCAATACGTGAAACGAAAGCGCGGAATACGAGTTTGTGAAACAACAGGAAATGTCAAATAATAAATAATTACTTTCAATCGACTTTGCGGCTCATACGATTCAGATGCCTTCTTATGGTTGCGGTGACAACAATGAAAGAATCGACTTGGATCAACGCCCGAATGTCCTGTTGTTATTATCATCGTCGTCATTGTTATCATTATCATTATCATTATTATTATTATTATTATTATTATTATCATTATTCTTAGTATTACTACACCATTGTTATTATTACTTATATTGTTATTATTATTACTGTTAGAGTAGTAGTAGTAGTAGTAGTAGCTGTAGCAGTAGTAGTAGTAGTAGTAGTAGTAGTAGTAGTAGTACTAGTGATAGTGATAGTGGTAGTGGTAGTGATACTATTACCGTTGATTTTTTTACAATAACTATGAACAAAAAAAGATATTCCCAAATATATCAGAAGAGAAATTGTCGAGAAATATTAAACAAAAGAGACGACCGACGATTGGGTCCAAAGTCTAAACGATGCAGGTAGTCGGTTGAAAAACTGGTGGATAGAAATTTTGGTCCTTTCAATGAATTTCAGCTGGAAATCAGTAGTTGAACTGTGATCGTGGAATGAAATATTCCGTTTAACACATTCGAGCAAACAAGAACCGCAGAGAAGCATGACTAAAAATCATTTCAAGGAAGGTAGTAGTATCGTCGATTCTTTCGTTGGCACCGGCACAAAGTTGTGCGATTTCAATTTCGATCGTGACGAATCGCAACGAGAATAGGCGCAGCAGACAGATAGATAGATACGTAGACGGACGTCTGTTCGTTTCGATCGTCTTGATCATTTTGAAATCTAGTTGAAAACCGTGCCTAAACGATGGGTGGGGGCTTAACCAAATTTACGAAGGAAGAATCTGCTCATCTAGAGAGTTAGATGATTGCATTCGTTCAAGAGGATTGTCCATGCGATTAACATAGAACGAAGACACTTTCGAGGGAAACTCTGTTCAAAGACGAGAAAGCTGACTCGTTAACGTGAACGTTCTTCCGTGAGTTGCGCGTAGGTCTGGAGGCTTTCATCGAAAGTCTCTTCGTCTCTAACGTACCCTTAAACAACTGTTAGGATATGTTTGTAGGCCGATCTGATTTTCCATCAGTTGTGCAAATGTTTGCTCGCACCCGTGACATTGTTCTTTTCTCTTAGGAGCACACGATCTTGTTCGTTACTAGAAAACCTTGAAAATTCGACAAATCGAATTCGGATCTGGATTTGTTGTGGGCCACCGTCACCCTTGCGACGTTGTTGGATCGTTTCGAATTGTCTCGCTTATTCGATTGGCCGAAACAAGTACCAACGATTTCCCTCCCGATTGCTAGAAGACGATCGATCGCGAGACCGTTCTACGAAACGATCACGTACGTATTTGATTGGATCGCGATATCTGGGACGTGCTTCGAAGAATTGGAAAGCGGATTAGTCAGAGAAACTGTGTCGTACGTGCACAGAACATGGTACGATCAAAGGCAAAACTTATTTTGCTATTGCATTCGGTAGAATTCGATAGGACGATAGAACAGTTGTAGTATAACTTTTAGAGTTTCGGCCTTACCAGACATTAACCTTGATCGTACGAGAGACTGACAATGAGACTGACTGCGGTAATGGTCCATGGTTACTTTAATTGTTTATTGCTTCAGGAGATTGTAGATATCTGACCGAATCAATCACATGAAAAGCTTTATTTTCCCCACGGGAAAACGTTTGATCAGCGTGTCATAAAAAGTGCAATCAACGACTCCATAGCAAGTTTTTTGAAATTTCGTCTGTTCAGGGAGGAAGAGAGAGAGATAGAGATAGATAGATAGAGAGAGAGAGAGAGAGAGAGAGAGAGGGAGAGAGAGAGAGAGAGAGAGAGAGAGAGAGAGAGAGAGAGAGCTCTTTTATGCAGTCAATTACGATGAAGGTTAAGTCTGGAATCGGTTAGGAATTGGTCGAGCGAAATCATTGATTTCTATATACCATTAATTGCATATGCGCTTAAGTACGTTAGAATTATATACATGCATCGAATAATTTCTACCTAACGGTACAAGGTAGCTTCGGTTTCTAACTCGAGCGGGGTAAGCGCAATACATGCTTCCGAACGATTTATCGTTCACGGCGTACACCTACATATACTGTCCGTGTCCCATAACGTGGGACGGAGGCAAGGGAAGCAAAGTTTACGACCACGCTAGATGAGATACATCTAAAGTAGTACATAGTGATAATCTGCTCAGCGAATAGCGAGAATGCATGTGACTCGATTGTATGCGTCTAACCAATCAGACGGTTTCTTTGCAAATTCCTTTCGCATTCCTTCCGAGTACCCACGTTACGAGACACGGAATATACATGTATGTATATGTACAAATAGCGCACGCGCGCGTGTGTGTGTGTGTGTGTGTGTGTGTGTGCTGTAGCCGTATTTTTGTAATTTCTTTTCATTTCGGATATTAAACTTGTAAGTGTTAAACGAATCGTTTTGTCAGTCTACGAGCTACAAAAATTGTGTGACTTCTACATATACATCGAGATGTCAATGGTCATTCATGTTGCCCGTAAAGTCGTGTTTTGGTAACTGTATATGTACCAACTATTCTTTGCTTCGGGCTCGGCCAGCGAGCTCCGGAGCGATTGTCTGTCGTCAAACGATTCAAGAAATCGGAACGGTCGTCTCGATTTATAATTTCTACCGTCAACGATTACAACGCTACAATGGTAAAACTGACAAGCATATGACTCACAATAAATTACACGACCGACGTACGACAACGTCTACTGAAACGAAGAAAATAAACGCGTTATGCATTCGAGCTGATAGCGTACATCCTTCGAGTATTCGTGCAAGAAACAGCTCGAATAAAATTCAAAGAACGTACAATCTCCGCTATGAGCGAATCAAGTCGAAAACCAAAGATAGAAAAGAGAAAGAGAAAACAAAGAGAATGAGAAAAAGTGTAAACGGTTGAAAGAATATCCTTGCGCGTATCGGACGATGAATGATTGTCTCGAGACGTCCCTTTCGACCAACGAATTTCTAATGAGATCGGTTTGCAATTTCGTCATGAGATTCGATCGAATCGCAACGCTGCGCTGGATCAACCAGAATTTGTTTCGTGTTCGCAATAGATTTTCATCGTTTCTCCTTGATCGTCGTCGATCATGAATTTATTGGAAAAATGGACCCTCGTCGTCTCCCTCATCCTGGGACGTAGCTTCATCTCTCCCACTTATATTCCGCTTCGACAAAAAAAAAAGAAAAATAGAATCTCTCTTGCACCGTTTTCGTCGTAATTACCTTTTCGATTGATATACAGTTTGCCGTTGAACGGATACTCTCTTATTGCTAGGACCTTCGTGGAAGTCGAGGTTTCGAGATTGGTCGCTGATTCTTACGGCTGCGATTCTCTTCGACTAATCGTTACGGCTAATTGTAACTGCCTCGAAGAAAACTCGAGTAAATATTTGATAAGGTGGGGCCATTTGTCTTTCGGTTGTCTTTTTATTTTTCCGTTTTCATCTTTTTTCATCTATTTTCGGTAGAACTGTGCATCGCCTGTCGCCACGAAGCCGCGAAACCGCGAAACCGTGAAACCATTCTCGACGCTGGCAATCAATGTCCTCGTGTTCCACGAAAGGATATCACGAAAAGAACCAGGTAAAAAGTTTCTGCTTCTATTTGTTGCTACTTCAATGTAAATACTTGTATATCGAATATTGATAAATCATCCATCGATTGTCATTCGGCTTGTACTAAATTATGAGTTCGCGACGCACAAACAGGACGTACCTGTGCGAATTACATATACATACTAGGTATTCGTAGGTACGCGTTTGGCAACAGAAGCGACACGCGCGATACCGATTTCGAGTAAGCAGTTTGGAGATTTACTCTGTTTCGCCAGCGTGACCCCACTTGCCAGACCACCGATCGCCGATCGACTATGATATCGCTTTCGACGATTGCGCGTTCGCAACGCAACATAGTTTGCGATTTCTTCGTCTTGTTATGTTTTATTTGTTTTTTGAAAATAGCCGCGACACAAGTATAAGCCAACACGTAGCAAATTATAACAGATGGGTTTTCAATTTTTTCGAATCTCGCCAACTTTTGTCTGTAATCGTGTACTCTACCATATTATTCGGACACAATGGTGTCGCGAATAAAACGGATAACCGGACAAAAGTTGTGCTTTGCGACGTGATACGTGGCGAGGTGAGGTGATACCGACGTGACTTGAAGCGACGCGACGCAACGAGACGAGTTCCATCAGATCATGAGATGATTTTGATGGGAGGCTCGTCGTCGTTGTCGAGCAAAAGGCTCAACCTAAGGTCGAGTTCTTTGGCTTCGAGGGCCCATTTTTCCCTGAACCATCATGGAGAGTCCGCGGTCTGGGTGCCCAGCGTATGGATCGGGAGCAAAGGATACCAATCGACGGTCAGCCGAGTCAGCGGAAGAAGGTCGAGGTTCACTTCGGCCCCGCCTAAGCCTTGATTACTCTCGAAGGCCTGCTTTTTCTCCCACAGCATCACCAGAAGATTTCTACCGATAACGTCGCATTTGTTGTACTTGATAGTCTGACGGTACTCTGGGTTTCTCTTGTGCCGTACTACACGCGTTTTGCGTTTCTGAATCCACTTGTCGCTGTCTCGCAGATACGTTTTCACGTAGGTATCTGCTCGGTAACAGAAAAATTATTTTTAAGGTTGCCACGTGATCTATTCTACATGCATGGCATGCGCATTTCGTTTCGGTACATATACCTACGGAACGAGAGTCGACGAGAACGCGAAAAGGTACAAGGAAAAAGGAATAAGGGACAAAGGGAAGCGTAGTACCTGGTTCTTCCCTATCTATCGGACAAATGTCTCTGGCACAGATAACCTCGACCTCGAGTGTTCCTTTGCTCAAGCAGAATGCCAATTTCACTTCGCCATTTTGAGTTCCTGTATTTACGAAAAGGTAACAATTTCACCAAAATGATTCCTTCACAGTGGCTCACAGATAGAAAAAGGCCTAGTGGCATTCGCAGATAGAAAAAGAGTATTTCAAATTGAGATTCGTGAAATAACATCTTCTCTTTACCAGTGCTCATCTTGAATCCCTTTGGCGACACCTGCCCGCGACCCAACCTTGTATCGATACCATTTTCGTTCCTTGCTGGCTGACTGAACAAAAAAAAAAACCGTGGTCGATTAATCTCATGTACATACACGATGAATCTATCTTTTATCTAGAAAGAGAAATAGAAAGAGAAAGAGAAAGACGAGAGCGAGAGAGACGCGTTTAATCTTGCTTACCCCCATTTGTCTTCCTCGTCCGATTCATTGTTGCGATCGTAAAATCTCTCCGGAATATTCATTATACTGTCTTTGCGCTCACCCCGCCCTGCGGGATAGAGGAAACTATTATTCTTTATGCGACTCGCACATCAACGATTACCTGTTCAGCGATTTGCGTGTTTTGCCCGTTCCAAACAACACACGCGTCACGCTTCTTGATCTTTGCATTCGTTCTCCTTAATTATAATATGTAGTTCACAAAGGGAAAAACGGTTGTTTCGTTTATGCCGTCTGCTTACAGATCCGTGCTTTGCTTGTCTTTACATTACTTTACTTTACTTTACTTTACTTCGGTTTTCTATAGGTCTGGGTAATCGTCCTCGTGATCGTCTTCGTAATCGTCTTTGTAACCGTCTTCGTAGTTGCAGTAATTGCAATCGTGAAGCCATAGAGGAATAAGTAGTAAATATAAGACAGTGATCCCTTTTGTATGAGAATGTCGAGAATTTGGAAAGAAATGATTTTGTACTTAGTGTTTCAGTCTCCAAGAAAATTCCACTCGAGTGGATATTTGTCGGGTGTGCTGTCAGATTCGGCTCGAAGAACCGTTTTCTTCGGGCCTTGCGTCAATATGCTAAAACCCCGTGTATCCTACGATGGCTACACGAGACGATATCTTCTACGCGAAGAGTAAACGATTACAGAGGCATAATAATACATTCGTTAACATGATCGGCATCGCACAGTCAAGAAAGGATGGAAAGCATTAACGTGGAAAGGTCGGCAAATGGTACGATTACTTCAATTACATCAAAGCTTCCTACTTACGCTTTTCTTAGCTACTTGTGGAAAAACTCTAGCTAAGTATCGAACAGGTACTTTGATCTTTCCTCTTTCTTCGATGCTTGCGAATTATAAAGTTACAAGGTTCGCATTGCTATTACGACATGCTACTATGTGTATTATCGCTGGCGGTGTTCTACCTGAAGCGGTGAATGTCTGATTTACGTGAAACGGATGCTACGAACAGCTACGATGATAGGTTATCGAAATACGTACGAGAATGCGGAACCGTTGTTCTTCCGATCCAGCAACGTTAATCGCGTCGAAATTCGGGAGTCGAGAGTCGAGAGTCGAGTGTCGAGAGGTTACAATAGGTATCTCTAGTATGTACCGAGTTGAACGCGCTAATTTTTCTTTGGCTATTCAGCATACGCTGAATCGTTTCAGATTAAGGTTACTGTATCTCCTGCACAGACGTTATCGTCAAATGCATTTCGAAAAATAGCAAGGAATCGTTATTTTATTTGAAAACGAACCCTTGGAAAACCTTTCGATAAATTGTTCGGCTTCAATTTCAAACAAAATTTCACCTAGTACAAATATAATATTGCAAATATTACGACTAGAAAACGCACTCTAAAATATCAATTAGAATAGCAATGTTACATATTAACAGTTACATGCAGATTAACCGAAAAAGCCTAGCATAAGACAAGACAGCCTAGAGATACAAGTATATGTTGACGAGACTATCGCGATGTCAGGGATTTTCTTGTTGATCAAATTTACGTTAACACGAAATGCATTCGACGATACTCGTTCCCTCGAGGTTTACAACAAACAAACTACTCGCGATTTGTCAAGAACGAACTAGAAGCTATACGTGTATGCGGGCAATTAGACAACTACTCGAGACTACAGCGCTAAGCAGATATTCGAATTGAAAGCGCTACCGATGCGGCAACGGGTTCGATTCATAAGAAATGCTGGGTGCACTGTATACCCTGTTGTACCATTTACTATTTGCCATTCCATGTACTGTAGTTGTGCACCTTGTTAAACAGTTCAACGAACATAACGAACGGTGTCGTTTTATTCGTTAAATAACCTTGTCTGTAAACGATCTGGATTCAAATTATCGTCAAGTACAGACGAACATCATTTGAAAAGTGTCACGTTCGGTGCGTTTGTTCGTTTTGTTTTTCGCGAGAAAAACAATTCAACTTTCGATTTTTAATATTAAATTTTTTATTTTCGCCTTGGACGAATATCCTCCGTGAAACCAAGCTTCGTTGAGTTTATCACGATAGAGAAAAACAACACAGAAAAACTGGAGCGTAGAACACAAACGAAACGCAAGAACGCGAAAATTGTCTGCTGGAGCGTTCTAGTGTGATGAAAAGAAGAAAGTAGTTAACTCTGGCGTATCGTTTCCGAATAGAATAGAAGGCAAAACGGATGAAAATGGACAAACTGATACGCAAGGCAAACATGTTGGCAAAAGGCAGATAGAGGGAAAGCGAGAAAACTGTGTCTTACCGGAAGCCCGTGACGGTGGTCCACAGTGTCCTGTGGTTATTTATCGAGGCGGTATGGAGTGCGGCAGTGGGGAGGAGGCCGATTTACCGGTCCTCGGAGATACAGGCTCGCACTGCCACACAGTAACCTTTGGGACTACGCACGCTGTTGTCGTTGATCGATGATGGTGGTGGTAGGTTGGTTGGTTGGTTGGTTGGTTGGTTGGTTGGTTGGTTGATTGATTGATTGATTGATTTATTGATTGATTGATTGATTGGTTGGTTGGTTGGTTGGTTGGTTGGTTTGTTGGTTGATCGGTCGATCGTTCCCACGATTCGCCATTGATCGGGGTCAGGGTTGTGGCGTTTCGACCGAGCGAACCGAGCATTTTGATCGACCATATGCCGTATGCCGTATGCCGTATGCCGTATGCCGTATGCCGTATACGTGCGAAAGATTGCCGAACGGTGCCGACCAAGAAAGGAGATCAAGAAAATCAACAAAGAAGCAATGCAAAGAATACTCGCGACGTTCTCCGTCGGCGAGTCACGAAAGAAGACGTACACACTTAACAGTGGAGAACGATCAGCGCATAGCTTTTGGCACTTGGTGTGTATCGATGCGAACGAGAAACGTGGCCTGGGCACATACAGATGTGTGTCGTGCGTTTCAAACACGACGCGTGTGAACCGACCGAATGCCGTTTGTCGTATGCTGTATGCTGTATGCTGTATGCGGTATGCGGTATGCTGTGTGCTGTATGCTGTATGTCGCGTGTCGACCGCGTCACTTTCTCGCGCGCGGAATCGAGAAAGCTGTAGCAAGGGAGGAGAAACAATCGTCTCTATGTCGTCTTATCTCATCGTAAGCGTATGTACCTATGCGATCCTTCCCATCTCCTCCGCTTCTCTTCTCTATCTGGATCGAATCTACTCGTATTATTCGTATATCGTTACAGAGGTACACACCTACATCGAACGACTATGATATATGTAGTTTGATCGATTCTGCCAATTGCTTTGTTCTTGGTCCAGGATGTTGTTGGTGTCTCAAGCTGGCGCAGGCGAAACTCATTGCGAGCGACAGGCAGCAGCGCAGCGACGCGAAACAGCGCAGCGCAGCGTCGCGAAACAACGCAACAGTGATCGTACAAAGACGGGCAAAGAGTACACATTGTATGTATGTATGTATAGCGGCAAGTGATGTTTTCAGGGTGCCAACTTCTCCATGAATAGGTAAACAGACAGACAGACAGTGGTAGGATGATGCGATTTCGCACAATCCGAACGGAGGGGGGCATCTGGTTTGATCCCGTTCGACCATGTTTCCTATATTTTCGGCGAGTGATTTGCGTCGTCCCGATCTCGTCGCCTGAAAATCTCGTAGAAATCGCGTAGGAATCGCATAGAAATAGAGTGGAAATCGCGTCGATATCACGCGTAAGATCGATCTTTGCGTTCGACGCGACCATTGAAACTATTACCTATCGAATATATTACGATACGCGACAAATCGCCGAGCGGATTAGACACGATTAGTGGTCGCCGCTTTTGTAAATATTCTCCCGAATCGTTCAAGTTGAAAAAAAATTTGTCGTCGAAGCGACTCAATACTCCGCTCCAGGCCAATGCGGCTTCCGACTCGATCAAACTCGGAATTTGAAGCGACACAGTTTCGAAACTCTACGTCTTTCTCGCATGGGCAATTATTTGCAGTTTGCAGGATACTCTAAGCGTTCGCTCGGTCAAATCGCTCGAATTCGATGAGAAGCGATTGCACGAAGGTACACGGAACAAGGAACATGGAGAAACAATGAAAACGGAAACGCGTCGAGTAAGAAGATTGAAAAAAGAAGGTGTATGCATGGATGGCGTCACATAGGGAACACACCCGCGCACACATACGGACGGACGGACAAACAGACGATAGATAGATAGACAGACAGACAGACAGACAGACAAGTATAAAGATTATAAAGGCTTATTATCGAACGACGTGACATTTGTGAATAAATGTACAAAAACGTGTAGAAATGCTACGGACCTGCACACATACAGATTGCATATCGTTTATATTGGCGTAACAAGTGCATTCGCTCGAAACGAGGGAAACTATTCGTAGTCGAAATTTTAGTGTCGGATTGCTTCGTGCAAAGATACCGAATCGTCTGGTACGGATATTATCTGGTTAATTTCGATTCGTAGAAAACATAATCTACACCTCTACGCAAATATGCATGTACGTCCGTGCATAGATTTATTTATTCACATGCGTACGATACGCACGGGATTGGCCGACGAGGAGGGTTCGATCTGCTGATTGGCTGGTGGACGAAGATCGAAATCGAAAACAGTGACGGTGAGAAAGATAAGACACAAAAGTGATATTAAAGTAAAATGAACGTGCGTACGTGACTGGAAGAGATAGACGGATAGACGGAAAAACAGATATACATATACGTAGAGATGGAGAGAGGATAGAGCATGCCCGGGCAACCGATTGCTCGCGAGAGCGGCGAGCGGTGCGAGCACCGGCCGGTTTCCTCGGACTCAGGCTCGCGTTTCCCTCAAAATGCTTCCTTTGCTATCCCTCGCATATTCCCCCACGCTTCACGCGTTTCATCTCTCCCGCGCACGCCTCGCAATGTCGCGCGACTAAAATCAGGTACTGGGAGAGAGAGAGAGAGAAAGAGAGAGAGAGAGAGAGAGAGAGAGAGAGAGAGAGAGAGAGAGGGAGAGAGAGAGAGAGACAGAAACTTTTTCCTCTAGATTCGAGTCAATTCCCCTGATCTGGCAGCTCTACGCGCGATTGATATGTGCCTCGTGCAGAGAGTCGTGAGAGGAGAATCCGATGGTGGGGAGGGAAGCGTAAAGACTGTAAGTTGGTGACTGTGCTGGGACAGCTAATTTAGTATGTACTATTCATACGCAACGTATACTGTGTACTGTGCACTGTAGGACGTAGAGGGGCGCGCCATCTTATCAGCAGCAATAGAGTATCGGTTCGAAGGGCCGATGCTCGTGAGCAATCGGTTACCCAACCATGCTATACATGTAGAGAATACAGCGATGGCGAGTACAGAAGAAGAGAGAGATAGAGAGAGGGGGGAAGGGAGTGGGGGGACGGCTGTTTGGATGAGAAATATACAGATAGGCAAACAATTGTAGGAGAGGACGAACGAACCGATGCGACGACGGACGGACCAGCAGATGGTTAGGCGAAATGATAGGCCGAAAAAGCGACAGAATCCTACTCACGGCTCTCGCGTCTTTTGTCGCCTGAGACACTCATCGTTCTGCCGAGTTCTCCTTTGACCGTCTTCATACGTTGACCTTGACTACGTAGATCCTCTAAAAACTCTTCCGTGTCTCCTCTTATTGTCCTGGAAACCGAACTTCTTCGTCGATCTCGATGGTACTGCGGCATCGCCGGCATGTCGGCTTCTCCCATGCTTCCACCTACGGCATCCAATACTCGATGTCGTGGAATCGAAGCGAAATCGAAGTCACGTCAATGCTGAATGTCCATTCTAGGCGTGTACTTACGTTTGCTATCGGTGCCACCTTGGCTCTGGAAACTGCTTCTTCGACTGCCGGGCAAAGATCTACTGTAATCTCTGTTAAGTTCGTACGGTTCGACTTCCAGTTGTTCGGATTGACTGGAACCTCTTCTCGAATTTGCATGCCATGCATGATTCGGATGCAGAAAACTGTGTTCGGGGCTCCCACTGTCGCTCTGCGTGTCATCGCTGTAACTCCTTTCGCGCAACTCTGTCTTTCGTAAAAATCTTTGGGCGATTTCCATCGACAGAGATCCACGAGGTGAGCAATACGGTGATTTGCTTGCACGAAGTCCTCGCGGATCTTCCAGGCGATACCTGTCGGTAACAAAAATTAATTCGTTAATGCGATTCGATATTACTCGACGGGACGCGACGCGACAATCGACTCGTTGGCCGTACGGCAATGGCAATGGCAATGGCAATGGCAATGGCAATGGTAATGCCAACGAATACTTACCACACTGCTCTGTCGTTCTCGAGCGCGCGTTGCAAGTCGACGCTGCATTCGCCGAGAAAAACGTTGTCACCGTCAGGACAGAAATCCCATAGGGTCACTTCGATCGCGCGTTTCATTAAGCTTTCGCCGTCCACTCCAGAAAAGACTAACGTCGCATTCCAAATTGGCTTTTGACTCGGCTCCGCGACCACAGTTTTCAAAGTAGTTTGCTCGGCACTAGAAACGAAACAGGTGGTTTTCGCGTCGAATCGCTGGAACAGGAAGATTGCGAAACGCTTTACGATTCGAACGATACGTTGGAAATCTTACCACATTGGCACAAGGACTAGTTTAGCGTACGCTTCCGGTAAAATTCCATAGCCGGTGTCTTCTCTCGCGCACAAATCATCAGCCATGAAAACGGTAACGATCAGCTCTTTACGATCCGCTTCGTACGAAACTTGAATCTGAACGCGACCGGACACCTGTTTCTCCTTCGCAATTTGCTCCTACGATCAAGAAAGAGCAAACTTTTGATTCGAAACGTCTCGAACGGCGACCGTTGTTACCGACGACACCGACAACGTTGCTCCAAGTTTACAATCGAACACAGATTGCGCGATTCGTCGTTCGCTCTTCAAGTAAACGAACCGGAACGTACGATACAAATACTACAAATTTCTTGGAATGGACTAGTGTAGTACATATAGCCCGTGACGTCGCGGCGTCTGTGTTCCCACGTGCAACTCCTACAAGTGGAAAGACAATAGGCAGACTCATTCTCACATGCAAAAGCAACTTGTGAAAGGATGTCGCAATGTTTTGTGTGTGTGGGGCGGGGGTTGTTTTGTGTGTGTATTGCTGACTACTTGAAACGAATACGAGCGAAAAAACTACGCGTGTACGTGTACGACTATGTCTACCAAGCTATTTGCCTATAATCCGTAAGGATGTAAGATTCGATTTTTTTTAAATATCGAGACTTATGGAACATTTCAAGATAAGAATCTGACTGCTTTTTCGATAAAAATCTGCAAACTGCTGAAGCACTTCGGGTCGAGCGATCCGGGTTCGCGATTTCTTTATCGAGTCATCGAGTTTGAACCAATCCGTGCGAACAGCACAGACGTTTACCACGCGTATTCACTTTGTAACAAGTTTGCTGTTTGTGTATCGGTAATTCGGTAAGTTGGTAAACAGACATACAGACAGACAGACAGACAGACAGACAGACACATTAGGTAGAGAGATCGGTGAAAATAGAGCGTGACAGAGGAGCAGGGGACAAGTATAGATCGAGTGAAAGAAAAAAGAAAAACGAAAGCGAAAGAAGGAAAAGGAGAAAAGCGGTTAACCCTTCGTTTCATACGAAAAAATAGCTCTAAAGTGAAACGAAGGTGCAGGTGAACAACGGAAGGCATGGAAACAAGACCTGATTTCGAAACGTTCGTAACAAGCTACGACCACGACTAAACAACAAGAAGTAGCTATACGAGACGAAAGAGAAACGGGAGAAAGACGAAGCACGGAACAAAGAAACGAGAAGAAAAATGTGACTGGGTTAGGAAGACGCAAGGGGACGGACCGCAAAAGAAAACGACGGCTAAAATTATGTATGTACAACTAAAGACGTGCCACTTGGGAGAAACTATAGCATGATAGGCCAATATGCTAAGTTCGTTCAACATGGGCAACTTACATTTTGCTTTCTTTTCAGTTTCGTCAGTGGGTCTATTTTTCTGTGTTTCTTTCGTTTTCATAACCAAACAATTTGTTTGGGGCGGGCATAGAAAGCGACGGGGGGTCAAATAGAATAATGACAAATGCTGTATGTACGAGTATGTACCTCCAATCCACGAGTGCCATGGATGTCATGGATGTCACGGATGAAGTAGTCACAGGAGTCACGGATGCCACACGAGATATGCGAAGAAAATGCGACGAATCCCTTCCAGCTTTTTAAATTAAATTCCTCTAGCTTTTGTCAATGGAAATAGCCATTGCGCTAGGATACGTAACTTGCGAACGATACGAATTCGTATATCACACATTTGTTTCTACGAATCCCAAACGGATTGGAAGTGGGAGAATTTTAGATCTATGTATATTGTATTGCATCATATTAAACAAGTATACGCTCTGCTCGAAGCTGGATCTGGATCTGGATCTGGAGCTGGAGCTGTACATACTTGGAGCTCGAAGCCCGGAAGTCGGTACCCGGAGCCTCCGCGGAGTCTCCGTGGAGCTGCTCGTACACGTCAAGTCGCAAAAGTACGTGTCGAAAACTATGTGTAAATTAGCATCGATGTTGCGAGTATGTCGACAACAACGATGTTATCAGAGATCCGAGTCAAATTCCAACGTAAAAACTACAGAAAAGTGTTTGGTGCAGCTTCGTCGATGCTCTATAGGGAAACCTCGAATATCCTGGAGAATGCAAAGGATGTAACGGAAAAAGATTCAAACACTTTTCAATTGAAGCTCGAGAGAAAAAGGTTGTAGAAGGTAACGGATAAGGAGGCCCACACCGTACATAACACAGGGCATAGGGAATACCAAAGGGGACACGCTTCTATCGGTTCATCCATAAATAGGCAATCACGTACCTGCGTACGCATCCACACGTACTGCATATGCATATTTATACGTATGTAAGTGCATGTATATGCAAGTATTTATGTATTCTACGTACAGCTAGTGCATATAGGCCATGTATCTATGCATTTATGTACGCATGTACATACCTACATACAATAACTTTATCTAACATATGTCTATCCATATATCTATATGTATATGTATATGTATATGTATATGTATATGTATATGTATATGTATATGTATATGTATATGTATATGTATATGTACATGTACATGTATATGTATATGTATATGTATATGTATATGTATATGTATATGTATATGTATATGATATGTATATGTATATGATATGTATATGTGTAGAGTTGTATTTTTTGTTCGTACACTTTCATACTCATGTATACTTTCATACTCACGTATACTTACAAGGAAAATTATCGTGCAAGAACGACACATCGATTTTAACAGTTTGTACTGGCATAGTAGACAAACAGGAAGAGAAAGAGAAAGAGAATAAAAAGAGGGAAGAAGAAAAAGTCTTTGGACACGGTACAGTTTTCTTTGTCCTAATAGCGCGAAACTTTTCCCGCCAAGCATACGTGATATGAAGGAAAATAAGAGAAAAAAGAACAAGAACTGCGGCTCCAGCGGTCGTGTAGGAATCTCTCTTATGTTCTTCCTTTCTTCTTGAAATTTATTTCCTTTATCTTTACATCCGATAACAGAGATTCAGCGAACGACTCACGTGAATACAACTTGTCGTCGGATCGAACCTACGTATTTTCGTCGAGTATTTTTACTATTCGCTTTGTAATAGCCAATTTAGTGCTAATTACCAATTACCGATTACCGATTACCGATGACGACCTGACAAAAGCCAACACAGCGAGGAAAGACCAAGGGTTGACTCAAGAAGCTTGATCGTCGACGTGGACAATTCTCATGTAACGTAACCGATTTACGATATTATAACAGTTTAGGTAGCACGCGATAATAAGTGGTAATACGTGGACGCACATCAATTTCTTCGGCTTATTCTTCCGCAAAGTACCATCCCGTGTCGAATTTCTACGCGTTTCTGTGAAATCTTTCGAAGCACTTTCCATAAAAAGCTGATTCTTCGACGTTTCGTGGCTGTGGTCGTAGTCGTGGTCAGATATTGTCGAGCTTAGCAAGTATTACACTTATACGAAAGACAGGTACACGCCTACATATTGTCAAGAACCCTGTATAGATAGTTTCACGAGAATCCAGCCTAAAAAGCAACACCTACTTGTAAATGTAAGTATGGTTTGCAGACCGCGGAATTGCGATATATACGTGCCCAATTAGAAATCGGAAAGACGGTACTTTTACAAAAAAAGTGATAGCTTTGATAGCAAAACTGTTCCAAAGCAAGACAATAGTTAACCACACCCCATACGCCATACGCTATACGCCATACGCCCTACGCCCTATACGAACGCTCATACGGTCAGTTTATCGTTCACGCTCGTAAGTTCGCAGACAGGAGGACGCGTAGATCGTCTCTAATAGCATTTAACGATAACGCGAAGCAGCATTTGCTGATCTTGTACATCGACCCAACGATATTTTCGTTTTTCGATCGGTGGAAAAGCGTCAGGAATCAGCTCTATCCATCAATCTGGCCTACATTTTATTCCGTTTCGATACTAAAGACACAGCGCGATGAAACCATTAGTTTGGCAACTTTTCCGGAACAGAGAACAGAGGTATGTATCTACCTGTTCGTTTTACGTGCGTAATTCTGGCTGAAAGCAAGTTAAATAAATTGCGTGTGATAAAAATATGCTTAGAGATAGAAAATTGATTGTCCGTTTTGAACTCTGTGTTGCGTCAGATCAATTTCTAAAATCTAAAAAGTTTTATCAGCCTACACCGGTTATATAAATATACAAATTGGATGGTACTTCTGGATACGCCAAATAAACGTTCCCAGATGTGTCCTTTGGATTTATTATTAATGATGCGCGATTATACATACACGTATAATATTGTATCGTGTCGTATCGTATCGTATCGTATCGTATGGTATCGTATAGTATCGTGACTTATTGAAGAAAATAACGATACTCGTTAAACGATATTCAAACAGAGAATATTATTTCGATTGTCAGTGTTCTCCGTTCTCCTTCCGGACAAGTCGGTAGAAAGCGTTTGTGCTTTTGCGGTTCGTGTTGTACCAAAAGCCTATATTATTATTAATTGTCATTATCATTACCATTATTATTATTATTATTATTATTATTATTATTATTAGTAGTAGTAGTAGTAGTAGTAGTAGTAGTAGTAGTAGTAGTAGTAGTAGTAGTAGTAGTAGTAGTAGTAGTAGTAGTAGTAGTAGTAGTAGTATGTAGTGGTAGAATATATACATGTATACTCGTGCTATCGCTATCGTATTATATTTACATCAAAGGCAATGTTTTACACGCTCTATAGTGTCGCTGTGAGTAATTTTCTGTTTTTGTTTTCTACACATTCAACTTGGTTCGTACGTAACGTGGTAAGAACTGCGTCAAAAAATACACGCACGATGGCTTGACGATACTCGCTTCAGAATCGAATTATAATATTCCATCTATATACAGAACAACACACCGAGGAAGCCGATGAATGTTATATTTGTTTGATTTTTCAAGCGAAGAGTACAGAGAAGAAAGTTAAAAGGTTTACGATGTACGCCCTTTGCCATTACACTAACAAACTCGGTCTGGTCGAGGTTCATTTTTGTTCTGGTGCAATAGGTATGGGTACGGGTAAGGGTATGGGTATGGGTATGCGTATGCGTTTGCGTATGCGTATGCGTATGCGTATGCGTATGCGTATGCGTATGCGTATGCGTATGCGTATGGGTATGCGTATGCGTATGCGTGTACATTGCGTGGAAACGAGAGAAAGATAGAAAAGAAAGACAGTAAGATACGGTCATGTATGTAGGTGTCAATTTATGAACTCGTTATACCGGCGTCTTTGGCAGTTTCCTGCGCGTCGGTGATGACGGTGTTTTATCCGTCTCAGCTTCTGTAAAACATTGCAGAGATTTCGTGAGGAGACTATCGTCGACGTACGTTTTACACGATTGTAATACAGCATCGTGTGGCATCGAAACAGTCCAACATAATACCGTGTAATATCAAACGCATCGACTATACTGTCGTTCTTTCGCCTAAAGAGTAATTGCAGTACTCTGTACTACATTAGATTACGGTATTAAACCAACGACAATTCCATTCGAAATCACCGTTTATCGATACTCTCGAGATATTTCGCGCCGCAACTATTGCGATTCCCGACTTTGGAATCAAAAGAAACCCAAACTGAATATATCGTGACTTGATTTGTGTACGATAATCGATAGCTGGTAGGTGTGAAGCGTAATATTTTTTTTTTCTTTTTGGAACACGTTCGGTAGCTCGACCCGTAAAGGCCGATTTATACTATCGGCCTTTAGTCTGGTGTCGCCAGTCGCGAGTGATAATATCGTACCAACAGAGTCAATTATCAATTGGAAAGCGAAATAAATATATGCGCTCTAGCGGCGACCTTCACCATCTACCGTTCATTCTTTTCCAATGTTTTCTTCTGTATCGGATTCGTCTTCGAACTAACGAGAACGAGACGATTCGATAGGGTATGCGGATGGATTCTGTTTGATGTACTCACCCATCAGCAATCCCAAATTTCCTGGTACTTTTCCCGTTGACGATACCGTCGTACCTAGATCATCTGGTAATTCCCCGCTGCATTCGCGAACGTGCAAATGCATTGGTCACGATAATACGATTGAATCAACTCGTCGGAATTCGATCTACCAACTATAATCATTCAATTTATTTAACTTACGTGTCGGCAACATGCTCGACCACCAGTTCCACCACATCGTCGCCACGATCGGTGATCTGTGAGACTTCGTCGAAGCTTCGATCTACCAAAGATACCCCGGCCCATTCCAATACCTATGAAAAAGATGTTGCTTTATTTTCGTTACGGTTGACGCAAGAGTTGTGTGCAGGACGTGTATCGTCCTGGTACGTGTATCGTCTTCTCCTATTTCCGTCGAATTTGACAACAAGGAAAAACCGTTTTCACGCGGTAATCCCTGTATACGGTACGAAACGATAGCTTGAATTTGCAACGATACTGTATCCTACGGACATATGCTAGAAACGATATACGCGCTTACCGCTTACCTTATTGCCACGTTGTATGCCGGCTTTAGCTGCTGGTCCATCCGGCACAGCCCACATCACGTATGCAAAAGTACGTCCATCGGTCGCCGTTTTACCACCCACCACTCTCAAACCAAATCCAGTCGCTGTAAGTATACATATACATATATACGTATATCCAAGATATCTTAATAAAGACTAGCAGGTACAAGAACTAAAACGTTTTCGTTGACGCGATCGATACTTGCGAACCAGCATTCGAATTACATAATCCTATGATCAGTGGCGCTACTAAAAACGAATGGTAAATGCCCGGAAAGTCGAAATGGAATGCAACTGCATTCTTTGCAGAAAATCTTTTCTCCTTTAGCGATAATCGTGCAGAGTTTTTACGGTCGCGAGCGAGCGAGCGAGCGAGCAAGCACGCGAAGCAAGAGCTGTTATTCAGCTTTAATTAACAGACCAGAAACATCGAGCTTACGATATGACCACGGGCGCTGGCGCCACAGACTTGTTCCCGGTAATGACATTGCAGCGTAATTTTCTGATCTGTCGGCTCTGCTCTGTTCCGTTGCTCGGCCCGTTTCTTTACCGGATTTTCCGCGAGCGGGTATATAGGCTATGGCTATAGGTTTCCCTGTCTCTATTGTGCTTGCCCGACTCGTCGCAATAACTAAATCACCGGACAACTCTGCCTAGATAAAGGAAAAGTGAGCAAAGCTATCTGAAAGCGCAACGAGTAATTAAACGCCATTCGCACGCCTACTAGAACCACACCGCGTCGCATCGGCTGGTTATTTTCATTGCTTTCGCTCTTTATCAACCTTTGTGACCTCGTTTCAGCTCGCTTATTCGGTCCGATGGATTTATATCTATAAATATCATCGATTCTGTGTTACCTACTATTTACTTTGACGCGAAATCGTACATGCTCGAATTGTTCATTGTTGCGAACAATTTCATCTTTTTATTACGATATAAAATGTATTGTATTGTGTTTTATAAACAAGTTCTATTCTGAAGCGGGCAAATAGGATTTTTAAACGATTCACACTCGATACAAGACATTGAGTAATTATATTATATTATACTATAATATGTGTATTCTTACTTCCATGCCCCTTGTCCAAAGCTGGATTTCTCCTGAGTTTTAGTCTTCTTTTAGTGTTCATTCTTAGCACTGCAACAAAAACACGATAAATATTTTCCAGTTCTATTACTGTGACTAGAATTTCACGATTATTATTTCGAAATGATAGGTACGATATATTCGACGATTCCCCCCTTTATCAACAACGTAATCGGATGCTAACAAAATGATGAAGAAAGAGACATTTTTGAGTGACAAAGAAAAATTTGGCCATTGTCGACGACTGTCCTTTTATAGTTTACACCGCAACGCGCTTTTTCGTTTATAACCCGAATTCCAACCTCGATCGATAGTCGTTCTTTCAGAAATTGAGTTTGCGTGTCCGGTGTTCAAGTCTTTTTGCTAGCTAGTCTTTTGTTTCCCTTCTCTTGCCTCTTTTTTCTTCCGTTTCTTCTCTTTTCTTTTGTTTCTTTTCTCTTTTCTCTTTTCTCTGTCGCAGGGCCGACAAATACGAAATTGCGGGAAAGTGAACTTCGACTTCCGTACATTTGGCGTAGAGCCGAACCCCTTAAGGGCAAGCTACAAATCATCTTACCGGTTCGTCTGTGCAAGTTGAAGTGATTTCGACTAAATTCCGACTACCTTATTCTCTAGTACTATTCCTGTTTCATTCTTTTCTATCGTTTTCTATTTTCTACTGTTTTGTATTGTGTACATACTCCTAGAATCTAGAAGGACCAAGAATTATCGATATTGCGATCTCTGACGACGATAACGATAGGTACTCGTTGTCAGATAGTGAGAATGAGATATGTAGATGCTCACCGGTACCACCAGCGCCAACACCTCCGCCACCAGCAACACCAGCACCGGTACCAGCAACACCGGCGCCGCTACCGCCGCTGCCACCACCCATATCGTTGTCCGCATGGTGAATCACGATCTTGATGCTTTCCCCGTCCACGAGACTGCCTTGCCGGGTCAATTCGCGCTCTTCCGCTGCAACTCTGTTTACAACCGGTGGAGGAACTTTCACCGTTCCCGGAACCGCGGACGCCAACGCTTTTATCGCTTTTATATCCGGTCTGAACAAACACATAATCCTAACGATAATACCGTTGACGCACACGTATTATAATATCTATGTATCATAGAAATGTAGAAATTGTTGTTAATTTCGAATCAACTTTGATCCGAGATCGGTGACTCGAATATCGAAGGGACCGAGGCCGGGTAACAATTACAGGTAGGAATTTGTGAACTCTGGGGCAACGATAGAAACGCGCAGAAAAATAAAAACAAAAAGAAAACAACGGGATTGAACGCGACAAGCGATATCTTGTCTCCGTAACAGTCGTAACAGTTCACAGTTACATAGGAATCGCGTGTTTGTAACTATGCTTGCGTGGCATAGGCACGGCATTAATTATTCCTCTAGTGGCGGCAACGCTGTGTTTACACTCTACTCGACTTTTGCTGGGTTACCAGCAAGCGCATCTTGAACAGGGAAAAAAAGAGCGGAACACGCTGAAAGAGCGAACGAAAAGAGTCGTCCAGCGGAAATGCTGGCAATTTAGCACCAACGACGCGGTTACACTGAATTTATGTATGTAGGTAATTTAACACCTTAACGTTACCTTTTCTTCTGCTTTCCTTTCATTGAAACAAATTCACTGGTTAATCCTGTTACATATCTCGCGTATATTCGCGATATTGGTGCCGCGTTGCGTATATCGTAGTATCCCTGTATCGCTAATCTCGGTCTGGCGACAGTGGTTACACGCGATGCAATGTACTTACAACTGCGAGCCTTTCCGTCTGTTGCGTCGCTCCTGATCCGGAACTAAAATTGGTTGTTGCGGTACCGCCGCGGGTGACGCGACTGGCACTTGGAGCACAGGATCCAAGTTCATCATGGTTTCATCTTCCGAACCGACTTCGTACGACATCCCAGATTTCCTGTTGCCTGACAACGGAAAGATACATCTCGGATTCTCGGATTCTCGAAGATTGCTAGACTCGATTACGCTATCGCGAACGATTTGTCTACCTTGCGTCGAGATCGATGCTCTCTGCTGCGTAGGAGCGATTGCCATGGAATTCAGACCTCCAACGCCGGCGCCGGCGCCAGCACCGGCACCGGCACCGGCACCGGCACCAACACCAGCGTCGGCTCCAATTCCCGGTGCAGTATACAAAACGTCGTAGGCGGACACACGCCTCGTCAGCATCGTCGGAAGCTTGAGGCAAGGCTCCTTGATTTGATCCGCGTTTTTCATTTCGTCGTCGTAGGATCGTTGCCTTGTCATACGGGATGGAGTACGCGCACCTACGGTCCATCGACTACGACTTCGCCGTTCTTCTTCTTCGTCTGCGTTAAAAATCAATGCGCATGGGTCCAATTAATCCGGTTAAGTGGTTTCGTCAACGGATTACTTTGAAAGAAAGTCAAATCGATGCGGATTCAAACGCACAGTAAACACATTTGTAGATACGTTGAAATTTTCGAGGTAGGTAGGTTTGCGCTAAATGGAATCACACCGATCATGTACTTTTCATCGAGACTCGAGACGAACGATATCCACCGTTGCGTTATATCGTACGATAGTATTGTCGTAAGGACGCGCATAAGTATATACAGTGTAGAAGTGTAAAAAGTAGAAACATGTCCTTACCGGAAACAGGAACGGGGACGGAAACGGGAAGAGGAACGGGAACGGCAACAGATGCGGCTGTAGGAGGCTCAACGGCAACCCACTGAGTACTTGCAGCTCGTCCCCTTTCGACCTGGTGACGATCCGGCGATGTGGCTCTAGACTTGCTCTTCCGGTCCAAGTCCCTTTCCCATCGAATATCTTCACGACGTTCTCCTGCAACCTTCCGAAACTATAACATTACGACACGCGTATTAGAGACTCGCAGAAAATGACACCATTGCGTGATAAAGTTGCGAAGGTGATGACAGGACAATACTCGTTGTACGGACACAATCGTTTACCGGTTTATCGACGCGAAAAGCCACGAGCCGTTTCAATCCGATTCCACCCGATTCGATCCGATTCGTCGATCGATTTGTATCGTTGCTTATCTTGGTCCTCCCATTAATTGGCATTGACATTCGCCGTAACTACTGTTGGATCGATTAGCCAGCGTAAAACCACCCAGCGAGCAAACGATTGATCCAATTCGAGATGTAATCGAGGAAATTACGTCAGACTTTAACGGATCAGCAGGATCTAATTTTCAGATTTCGAGCCCCAATTGCAACGACGCGACGCGACTCGACGCGGTGTTCGAATACCGTTTTATAACCGATCGATTCGTCGCAAGGTATTATGTATCTCGGCGTTCGGGTTCGGGTTCGGTTGTAATTTGACAGCCTGCGTCACAAGCTTCAAACTTTGCTCTTGCAACCAATAGCTGTAAAGAAAGTTGGAAACGCACCCTCTACAAAATAGCGTTTGTACATTTACCGTACAGTTACTGTCGCGTGAAAGGCATACGTATTTACAGTTTTTTTTTTGTTTTTTTTTTTTTTTTGGCATTGACATACACGATCAAAGCGATGAAAGCGTGATTGTTAACAACTTGAGATTGTCAACTAAAAATGTATAATCGGCTGATCGATAGATTTTGCTGTCGTCGAGTTTTGAACAAGCACGCGATTGTTCGGATAACGTACTCACTTTCTCTAGTTCCTTCAATATGGCTGGTGAAGCATCCGAATGTCTTCTCCATTCTGGACTTCTCGACGGAACCAGTCCGGAGCCGAGTCCACCGAGTTGACTTCCGCTTTGACAACCGAGTCTCGCGTCGCTGTGCCTCCTCTGCAAAGCCTCCAAAACCGGGACCTCCAACAAGGAGTCTGTTGATTCCTGCGTCACGATCGGCTGGTCTCGAGACGCGATTTTCCGCCGACAGATGCTGCATCGCCACGACGACTGAAACGACTTCTCATCGATATTTCATTCTTCCGAATATGATTATTACTATCATAGAACAGAATGTGTCATCTCTTGGAAGCACTGTTCAGCGAAAGAGAAAGTCTTACCGGATCATCGGAATTCGTTGTCGTTGAATAGCTTGCGCAATCGTCGCAAACTTTTTGTTGACACTCGCAACAAATTCTCGAATTTTCTTCGGGTGCAAAGGACTTGCGGCATACCCGGCACTCGTCTCCGGTTTTCGACTTTCTGAAACGTTCGAGTTCAAGTTGGCTCAACCTTGATCTTACAGTTTTTTACAATATGACAAGAATATTTCTTTGTTGTAAACGTTTTCAAACACTTACGTTTTCGTCGCCTCCGTGGACGCTTCTTCCTTAGGCTGGTTTTCTTCGGCAGGTGTGACCTTGGCGGGACCAAATTTTGTCACTACAACGAAAAAGGGGAAGGGTAAACAGTTTTGCTGATACAGTTGACGTTACGAATAGGTCAACCCCACTTACCGTCTCGTATCACCTCGCCACCCAGCTGCCTCCACTTCCTGAAGGTGTTGTTGCCTTCGTCCGGCATAACCGATCCGGTTGTTCCGGGATCTGGTTGTGTCGCAGCGTTCGGCATTATCTAAATAACAAACAAACGAACCATAGACCATTTCGTAAACGCACAGATCGTTACCGAGTTAACGAGCTCGGCACAGCTCTCCAGCTACTCTAGCCGATACAGTTTTTCATTACAAGCGCACTCGACGTAAACAAACGTGACCGTGAAAACGAGTTACCTTTTTAACGAAGGATACCACGTTGTCGCGCAACATTTTGAACTGGAGGTTGAAGTTGACGTCGAAGAAGTTGAAGTTGAAGTTACAGTTGAGATTGAGTTTGACGCTGAAATGAAAGTTGAGAAAAACAAAAGTACTCGTAGATTCCTGTTGCACCTCGTCCGGCGTTCTGCTCACCGATCTCGGCAACCGGCACAAACTTGTTCTCAGAATCGGATCGGAACAGATGTCGATACCGTTCGGATACTCGACGACAAGATTGCAACGGTATGCTCGATGCACCGAAAACCAGCGAGTTTCCGAATGTATCGGCTGAACGCCAACGCACAGGAGGAGCCGCTCGGCTCACCCTTTCGCCAGAAACCCATTTGCATTCCCATCAACTTTGAATTTCTTCTCTGCGTATTCACGTAACATCGAAACTCTGTTACTTGGAAAAATTCTACGGTGGAGCGAGACCTGGAACATTATTAATAATCTCGTGTATCGTACGTTGTACAAACTAATTCTGAATGTACTGAAACGTTTCATGAAACGTAGAGACATTTCTAAATTTGACGTTTCAAAGTTGAAACGAAGAGCAACGACGACGACGACGACGACTATTGTTTGAACGAAGAAAGGGGGTATCGGTGTGGTCTTATCGTTAACATCGTAGGTTGCATCACCGCCTACATAGGTTGTTCATCGACTTTTATTTCACCGATTCGAAGAAGTAATCGCGAGTGACAGCTTGCTCCTGTGTCGAGGTCATTCAGAAGAAATTCCTTGGAGCAGCAGACTCGGCAATGCAGCGAAGGAATGGTGTGGACTAGGAGGGGAGTGTCTACCGCTTCGTTGGCATCATTACGAGAGAAACTAATACGTGCCAAGACCATTATGAGACTCGCGCTTCAAATTCCGCGTGTCCCGCGCGTCGCGTCGTATGCACGTCGCGTATCCGGGTATATTCTGCTGCTTTTTCTTCGTCTGGAAAATGCCAAGTCTTATCTTCGCATTTTATTTACCTACATTTAAGTGTAGGGCGCGCCGCATCGTCCCCGATTCACATATTATTAATTCTTCGTTCCACGTATCGCCAAAATACTTGTTACCCCTTGAATCAATGTATTCGTTATCGTAGGTTCAACTTATTTATCACAGAATATGTGTAACACATAACGCAGAATATGTGAAACTACATTATTTTCAACACGCACCGGGACAATTTGTCGGTCACTGATTTCACAATAACAGGAAATACACCGATCGATTCTCGATTAGAACGACTGAAGTCACGTATAATGGGCAGCAGCTAAACACAATACCTAGGAATCCCCTATCCTATGGGTGTATTTTTTTCAATTGTCGAGTACACTCGAGCTACACGAAACGTCTTACGTCTTACGTTATTCAGCAGATATTCGGCAATGCTTCCTTCCTTACTTCCTTCGAATCATCATCGTGTTTCGAAACTACCATTGGCGGCTGACCAAACGCAAACTTCTACCACAACTTGTTGCGACCGCGCACATACCGTGCTACCGTACTGCTACATACGTGTTGCTGTTCCTCTGTTTTTTCTGTTGTTTCCAAGATCAGGTAGTTGGTCGTAACATTATTCTTCGAGCAAAAGAACCCAGTACTTTCTTTTGTTATTTTCTATTATTGCAGTTGGAAAAGTAATCGAGACATAATCTGTTTGCTCCGTAACGAATTCTCTGACCTGAATATAGTGTAGTACTACATACATAATGGATTATTACTCGTTCCATTGGCCATACTTGTTTGGAAAATGTTCAGCAAACGCGCCTACGTGCGCGCGTGTACGCGCACGCGCACGGGCACGCGTACGCGTATTCATTTTACCGGAAATATTCGTTTCAGTGGAAAGGATTCGTTCCAGTGACCCGCTGGTTGCTCTAGTTAACCCAAGGAAGGATATGGATCGCGATATATGCGATTAGATCAATATGTCGCAATATGTATTGGGGTTATGACTCGCCGACTCGTAACGACTCGTCCGAGTTTGCTCAGACAGGAAAAAGGTTCTTCGAGGACCATGTTCGCAAAGCAATAATATGCTCAGCTGGTATGCATACGTATGCGTGTACATGCACGACTGACAGGAGTAGATGGTAGCAGTAATTTGAAGCTCGAGGGGAAATATAGAAAGCAACAAATATATATATATATATATTCAAGTTCTAGCCGAGATTTCTAAGCGAAACGGCAATTTCATACCGGTACGATGCATCTAAATAAAACCTAGATGGAACAAGCACCGACCAATAAAATACGATACATACAATCTAAAGACGAATATGACAATGACGTAAATGCGCAGGCAGATTCTCATAAATGCAGCAATCTAAATTGGCAAACGCAAAGAACGTTGTATTAATATTTAACAGCGAAAAAATTTCCGATAATTGAAATGAATAATGCATATCGCGTCCCTCCACTGATTCGTATAATTATGGTAATACGCCCCGTTCGCGGTCTATGAATCGCCTCAAGTTCGAATGTAAAAATATGAACTCTTCTAATTGAAAATATCAGTAAAAATATGGTTTCTTGTTCGAAATCAATCGAATACGATTAGAGCGAATTCGAGTTCCGATAGACCCATAGATCCATGGATCCACGGTTCGACAGGATTCAAACCTGCCAACTCGAACTTTGCTAATTTCGCGTGATAATCGGTAATAGAGCCCCTTTGGGATCATCTCTATCTCGAGGAACATGACAACAGAGTATACATATATATCCTCGTGTCTTCCTACGCGTCGCCTCGCGTCGTATCGAGCTTGTTCCAATACCAAATGATATTGTAACATCGTCTTGAGCGGATCGTTGCAGTGTCTATGGAATATTTGCATCGTACTCGCGTCTAGCTCAACGTTACGCGAGCTTCTCAACAATTTTATCGAAAAATTGCATTGTTAACACGAGCAAAGCTGATATCGAACGTTACGAGATTAATCGAGAATCGTGAAACCCGAAAATGCGTTTTGATCCATGCGTTTCTGTCTCAGTTCGTGGAAGGAAATCAAAACGAAATCAAAGACCAAGTCAAAATGAAATTTCCATTGAGAAAAATAGGGAGCTAGAAATAAAGCCTTTCCAGGTCCGACAAAGGCTAGGAAAGCGAGAACAGCGAGGATAACGGCAAAAGAAAAAGGAACAAATGATAGAGTTAAAGGGAAACGGAGAGCTATGGTGGGAGGGTGGAAGCAGCCGTTGGCTAGGAAATGGCTGCCACCTGTAGCTATTGATCGGTAGGGCGACGCCGAGTGCGTGTAGTCAAGTTTCCCGTCATCCCCTTTCTATCTGGGCAGAGCTTCGCCAGAAAAACGTTGTAAGCTTACATCCGTTACGAGCCGTTGTCCGCGTCGACCTCCGGTTTATTTTCTCCACGATTACCCTTTCATCGATCTTATTATCTTCCATTTCGTCCGTAATTCATTGAAATTGGATTCGCCTTCTAGCCGATTCTAGTATCTTACACCGGGACTAACGATCCAGCTTGAAAACGAAACCGCGATCCGAACGTAGATCCGATAACATATAACAACGATCAAACGCCAAGGAACGAGAAAACGTTTCATGCGTTAAAGGTTCCATCCACTTTTTAAATCGATTATCAACGTTTAAGAACGCGCGATGCCCCGTAGTTTGGAATTTTCAATTTGACGATGGATTCGTATAAGCGAAGCGCGTAGCTCCCAACAAGTGATAAATTATTCATAGGTCGGGACGATCGTCAGGGGACGTTTTATGTAATGTAAAATTATCGAAATAATTCTTTCTGCGCGGAACAGTTACAATTGTTATTTAAGAGAGATTTCGAAGAAATAAATATTTCAAAGAGAAAACATGTTGTTGGATTAAAATCCAACACCCTGGGTACCCTAGAATATGCCGCCCGTTACTGTATACGTATTGATGAAACGCAAGAATCGGCCACGCGTTCGTAACATTTCAGAAACTGAATCGGTCAAAGAACGAAATAATCGGATCGGTGGCGAGTTGAGAAAAAAAAAGAACTTGAAATACTTTTTCAGGCTTTCCATCGATAATTCAGATGGTCGAGCGAGTATATCACCGGTGAGATGGAACACGAATATAGCGACGGACCCTTGGGGTCGGATTCACGATCGGTCGCAGAGCTTGGGCGCGTAACGTGTAACAACGAGTAACAAAAAGACTAACAAGTAATCTGGCCCTAATCGACAACCGTGTTCAACAATCACTGGCACTGTTCAAGACGACGACAAGACGGTTCCGCGATAAATGATTAGCCATGTAACACAGGTATGCGCATATACGGTGTGTACAAGCGAAAGAACGAGCGCCGCTTGTTCCATGTATAAAAACCGTATCGAAGAAATCGTACGGCAATTCGTTAGGGAAAGGACGGAGAAATGAGAAAAAAGACAAGATAAAGTCATAAAAAATGATAGAAAAGATCCGATCCGATCGAATCTGGGTTAGGTACGAACGAAAGCATTTGATAAGGGTCGAAGGTCCGATTCGTGTTTGATAAGCTGTAGCCAGTACAGGTCAATTCACGTGCTTGCTGAGCGGTCGTGAGTTGCGAGGACTCGTGACTCGTCGGTGATTTTTGCTTAACTCATTGAAAAGTTATGGTCGCAAAAGGTGTCCGTTTCGCAGGCCTTTTTGTCGAGGCCGAAGCAATCTCGCGTGACTCTCACGCTGCTCGCGTTAACGTTGCGAGTCTCGATAACATCTCGAAAATTAAACGAACCGTAGACTTGCGACTCGCGTCCCTAAACACTTTCGCTTTTACTTCCTATTATGATATTACCTTATTATACTACAGACATAAATGAACTACTACAATATTATGCCTACGTATAATGCCTACGTATTCTGACCTATTGTACGAACGTAGTGGCATTTTGTAACTACACCCGAAAGCTGATCTGGTCATTATCCATATACAACGTATCTACCACCGCCTCTGCTACCATATCTTCGTTCGATGGAACAATTCGATGGTACTAACTTGATACGTACTCTAAACAGCCTAAACTAAACCATCGACATCGATTTAGTAGGTACATTCTGCGCGTGTTGTTTCCAAAAGCAAAGAAAAACGAGGAAAACCAAGAGATAAAAGAAAAAAGAAAGAGATTTTGCGTGTACATACAGCGCACCGGCGCGGCGCGGCGCGACGCGGCGCAAGGGATACAACTATCCAGCGGATTAGGGGCTGGGGGCAACGGCGATACTGTTTGCGCGGACTGGTCGAAGCTATAGAACCCAATCGGCCACGGTAATGAAAAGGAGGGAGTATCGAAACTGGACGGCCACCGGGAATTAGACGTCTGGGAGGCTTAGCACAGTGGTGGACCTCGGGTCAAGGTCTCACCGAGACAGGATAAATCAAGATGCAGCTATTTGTAAACGAACCCAATATGTAACGTACGTGTTGTTTCAAAAACTAATCTTTTATTTGCGTTTATTTTCGATCATTTCGGTTGCGGATTGTATACATACTCGTCGACAGTAGGTGGTAGCTGATAGTTAATAGCTAATAGGTAGAGTAGGTAGTAGCTACTTGTACAGTACGCCTAGAAATAATATTGTTACGGGAAAGAAAGAAAAAGAATAGTTTTCTTGATGGTAAAGTAATCTTGATGAATCGATATGTTTCTGAATGCGACACAGCATCGATAACGAGAGAACGCGCAACAAGCCGGATCAATACCAAAATTACGAAACAGCTAAATAAAAGCAATTTTTGAAATCGATTATAAGCGTAACCAGCCGGTTACGCGATAAACATCGAACGAAACGCTATTCCACGAACAGCCTGAATAATTATCGGTGACAGCAAAGGTTGCATAAACTTCTTCTCGAGTCGATCTATCGTGGATGCAGAGGTAAAAGCAACGGTGACAATGTACGAAGCATGTTCGAGAAGAGAAGATCGGGCACAGAATGGAACGTTCCTGGGAATCAAGGAAATAAGGACGGAAATTGGTCGATTAAAACGGTATCGAATCCATCTCGAAATCACGTTGCATGCGTGGCTCGATTTCCACGGCAAACCACATTCCACAGAATATAATGCGATTGTTTCGAAGATGTCTGCATTCCTGGTCCATCAAACTCGAAACTTCGATATTCCAGATATTGCCGACAAAACAGGAACGAGAAAAAAGGAAGAAAAGAATTCGACAATTAGTAGATTTTCTCGTTACGATAGGCTATTTCTTTGTTATCGCGATTCGTTGTCGCCCTATACTGTTTCGAAAGAAACAAGCTGTGTCTCGCGATCGGTATCAGCGAAGGTCGAGACAGTCGAGACGACCGATTCGATAGGTCGGTAGAAAGGAAGCGCGCGAAAGCAGGTGTAACTTACATACGAAGAGAGAACAAGTCCGAATGACCAACCTGTTACTTGAACGCTGCGAAGGCACTCGTCGAGCGGGCAAGTGCGTACGTTTTTCCCGACTCTCGTGCTCTCGTGCTCTCGTGCTGTCGCGCGTTCCTATTCAGCTGCTTCCTCGAATTGATACACGTGCTTGTATTTCTGCGAACGTACGCAGCGATACACCCGCGCATCCAGCGATAATTAATTTATTTTCAGTTTTCTGTTTTACGACGACAAAGTCCGTGTCTAAACACATATGTTTCGTGAGGCGATGACGCGCGTACGTTCATGTATGTAGTTATTATGTTTTTATGTGGAATATATATATATATATATATATATATATATATATATATACATATATACCCGTACGCGTCTCTGCGTGGCTGAAAAACAAAAACATACGCATATAAACTAAATGAAAAGTAACGCTCAAAGGAAACTTCGCCACGAACGAGCAATTTTAACGGAAATCGCGACACCCAAAACGACGATATCGTCAGGCAGGTTGCCCGACTTGCACTGCCCGGGTCTCCTGTTTCTCCCACCGAGCAAGCCACCCGCCACCACCCCCCGACACCCATTTCTCCCGGCTCTCCTGTCTCTCCCGGTTCTCCCCGGCTCACCCTGATTCTCTCTCTCTCTCTCTCTCTCTCTCTCTCTCTCTCTCTCTCTCTCTCTCTCTCTCTCTCTCTCTCTCCTCTCTCGATCTTTCACCGGTTCTCCCTGGCGCTCCTTATATCACCCCCTCCCCCCTGCCGCACCATTTCCCTATCACAGCACCCGCCGCCGAGCGTGTCCGCCGAAAAGCTCGCCTACTTTACCCTACCATGCCTATCGCCCCTATCTTCGTCCTTGTTCGTCCTCGCTGCTGTGCCCTATTGTTAATATCGTGCTTTTCGCTCCTTCGACGATTCAACCTTTTCCACCGTTCCTCGGTCGCCCCCAATCGAGACGTCACGGGTCGCTTCGACACGACACCGAACTCAAAGTCAAAGTCGAGAAGATGCGACGTCTTCTCGGCACTTTCCTTTGCTCCGCGCCTATTCTTTTCGTTTGCAAGCGGAGCAACTCAAAGCGCAAGCCCGTTCTCCGTTTCGAGCGAGAACAAGGATAAAAGAGTAAAAGCATGAAATGGTAAGAGGATAAAAGAGTAAAAAGGTAAGAGGAAGAGGGGTACAAGATCGTCCACCAAACAACAAAAGTATCCTTGGAAACGTCTCGTGGTACCGTTGACGCACCTTGTTCGCGTCTTTCGCGACTTTCACGCACGTGGGCGCTAATGACATAAGTAGTCCCTATTTCGAATCGTATCAGGGAACGATGAACGAGGAACACGGTAGCTACGAGAGCTACCCAAAAACTGTTTGAAATTGAAATAGATTCAGCGCACGCTCGTAAACCAATTATTATACGAATCAGGGATGAATCAGAAAATCGATGAAATTCCTTCTAGATTAAACAAACTTTCTAGATCAAAAATTTCAGGCACTTCCTTCGAAATAACTTTATGTTGGAACGGTTGCAGAAAACATTGCGAACATTTCAGAATTTTGTCAAGAGTAAAAGATATGAAACTATCGTAAAAAAGAAACGAGCTCGATAGTTTCTTCAGCGGTGTTAGGTTATCCATAAAACAGTCGAAAATAATGGTCAACGTTGACGTAACACACGGACACGATCTCTCGGGTAAATCGACCCGTTGTGCAAATCAACGTGTTTTCCGCATTCGAAGAATAGTTGGACCCGTGTTAGTCTATTCTTTACGGTATATCGATCGATTCTGTGCAAAACGTCGACATACGCAACAGTTTTTTCCGTGAAATAAAAAATTCACCGGGTTAAATCGTTTGCTGTGCCGAATACAAACTTTTCCATATTGAGCACGGTTCAAACATTTTGTTGTCAAATTGAGAAATTGTTATTAATATAAGCTTCGATACGTTCAACCTCTTTGTGGACCGAATCTTGTGATACCGTCTGAATCCTCCAGAAGAGAGGACCTCGACAGCCTTGATAGACCCCGGTCATGATCCTTCCCTTCCCACTCTTCCATTGTCCAGTTGGCTTTCCCTTTTCAATCTTGGTTCTTACCTTAGTTCTTACCGCTCACAGTTTACGATAAATTAGTTGCGTCGCGCCGCGCCGTCGCGTCGGTTCACGTCGCGCGTCGCTACGGGTTCACAACTCGTAGGGAGTTTGGCACTAGTGTCGCCATTCCATTCCCCTAGGCCGCTAGGCCGCTAGGCCCTGGGCAGATTCTGCCGGAAGATGTACGTGGCGCCACCCAGAGGAGGCATCCTGAACACTAACCTACATCAACTTTTTAGCCTGGACCAGAACCTGCATCATCTTTTTAGCCTCTATTGCTAATGATGCAGGTTCTGGTCCAGGCTAAAAATTAGAGTAGCAGGCAGCACTATACCGGGACACTAAAATCCCGAGCGTGAGCACTCTCATTTCCTCTCTGCTTTCACCGTTACACGCGTTACACGAGGCACGAGGCGTACCTCACTCGAGAGAGTTGCTCTCAGCTTTCCGAGTTGTTGTTCCGAGTCTTTCAGTGATACGAGTCCATACAAGTCCAAGTGACCGAGTAGAAGAGTATAACCTGTACAACGTACACGTACAGATGCAACCAAGTTGTCGCATCTCACACGAAGACAGTCGACATAAGAATCCACGACTATGTTGCAGAAGGTAATTGTTATCTTACATTAAGAACATATCATCTTGATAGATCGTTGCAGTTAATAGCAATTAGTTGATTAGTCGATGAAGACTCGTCATTTTACGAGGAAATAAAGCTAAACTCGTGAAACAGACAATGCTTTTTGTCAGATAACAGTCGAAATCGTTCGACTAAACAAACATCACTGATTAAATGAAAATCAAGTTCGAAAGTTCGAACGTTCGAGCAATATCCCGCGTTAATGTTGAAGCAAAACAATTTTTCTACATGCAATATCGATATGACGCGGTGGAAAGCGTTTGTTCGAGAATCCCATGACGTTCCCAACATATGGCCAGAAAAGAAACATTACCGATTAGGATTCGAAGGGAGCGAGGCAAGAAAAGCTTACGAAGAAATTATAAATCAAGCAAGCAATTCGATACAACCGACGGAAGAGCAAAAGAACCGTAAACAGAAGAGAGGTGTCGTCCAAGAGAATAAAGTAGTAAATGCAGTCATTTCCAACGAAAACACCAAGAAATATCCGTGTCCGAAGGAACCGGTGTCGATTAACGCTATACTGAAAGCGGTAGAACAAAAGGACTTGCAGTTCTTGTCGAAACACGTAACGCGAGAAAATGTTAATTCCACGGACGATTTTGGTTGGACACCTTTAATGTCGGCTGCTTATTGTGGACACTTGGAGATCATAGAATTATTATTAAATTTGGGAGCTAGTAGAGAAGCAAGAGAAAAATCTGGTCTTACTGCTGCGCAACTAGCATTGAAAAAAAATTATTTAACTATAGTTGCTTTACTAAAGAAGAAAACAGAGTCCAGAGGTAGTAAAATTTCTCCAAAGATACAAACTGGTAATCCAAAAATAAATATCGACACTTTGTCGTGTGCAAGATTAGACTCGAAGGAACAGTCTTTAACAAATCGCAAGGATACAATGCTCGACGTAAGAGATAATATAAATGTTCGAACCGAAGACAATTCAGGGTTTTATTGTGAAATTTGTAAAGTAAATTTTCATTGTACAACTTGGGAGAAACACGAAACATCTGTGCTTCACATATTCAATACCAAACCAAAATTATCAAACGCCATGTACGGTATATCGAAACAAAATAAAGGTTATCGAATGCTTCTAAACACTGGATGGGACGAACAAGTTGGTCTTGGCCCATTTGGAAAAGGAATAAAGTATCCTATTAAAACTTGTCTAAAAAACGATAGAAAGGGATTAGGTCAAACAAGCGAAAAAGAATACAGAGTAACTCACTTCAAACCCGGAGATCCTGCAGCGGTAAACGATACTAAATCTTCCAAACAGAAATGTTTCAAGAAGAAAGATAGGGAAAAATTATTAAATAGAGAAGTTAGAAAGGAAAGAGTATTGCGTATCGCTTTATCGTAAAATAACTTCTAGGACTTTTACAATTACAAATTAATATTCCATTCCGCTCTAAAGACTGAATATGGCGTAATTTTTATATTTGCTATCACTGTAAAATGTGTAAGTGAACTATACTTATTTACTGTTTTCCTTTTGTCTAGAGAAACGTTCTTGTTGAAATGACGCTATTTTCAAAGAAACATTGTTTTTGTTGCAGATCAACTTAGACCATGACAAAGCATTAAAGCACATAGAATTGGTAGAAGAAAAAGCAGGTGAAATTCTCACAGATCGGCAAGAAATAATTGCTTTGGACATAAGAAGAAACGACGATAGAGTTGGAATGAGAGCACTGCAAAAGCAAAAATCTAAGAAAACTTGGGTAACCCTAGGACCATTGCTGTTTAAAATGCCATCCAAAACTGCAGAGGAATTACTTGCAAAAGGTTGCCGTTTCTTCGCTTTCTATTTATATTTCCATCGAATAAATAGTATATTCAACTTTCTATTTCTAATGTGTGTATTTCAGATCAGACAGAATGCGACATCGAAATTAACAAGTTAAGAAGCAATCTCAAAATAAAAGTGAATGAATTACGAGACTTGGAACTGGATCCACCTGTTGCAGGCTTAATGTTACAGCCTATGTCTCATAAAGAAATGTCTGCAATAAAGCAAATCTATGGTGAAAACTGTTAAAACTATTCAAGTTGTTCTAATTAGAAACTTTGCTTCTAATCTAACGATAAGTCAGATTCGTATTATACCTGTCAAGGTTAGCCTGTCAAGATACATGTTGAAACAGGAGAAAACTCGTAATATTAACAAGGGAACACCGTGTATACTATATATACATATAGTCACGAGTCATTGGACAATATGACTCGCCAAATATAACATGTAAATTACGGCATTCAATTTTATTGTTACCCGTTTGTTGTTTTATAAACTGAAATTATTCGTATTATTTGTGTTTGTTTTTATTTCAAATCAAACGTCATAACTTAAGACGCTTCACAGTGTCGTTTCACTGCGTCAATGTACCACAAATGTAAAAATGTGTATTCCAAGTCTGGAGTAGGTTTTAATTCATCAACCTTGATGGTTTTTCTTTCTGGGTGGTAAGTGAATTTATAAATGCATTCGCTGTAATCACGCACAACGGTTGCCTTCATACGTTCTAGAAATGCGGTGAGAAAACTTGAACACGTTTCAAAGTCCCAACAATTCTGTAATGGCGACAAAACTATTTCATTTTAAAGTACACGTCCAGTTGAAGACAAATAGACAGTTTGATTACCTTAAAACCTTCTTCCAATCGAGTCAGTTTATATTCGCGTATCTCTGTGACGACACCATTATCGTTTCTACAGCCGCATACGATTCTTGGTATACCCACCAAATAACTTTGGAGCCACCATTTCAGTATTGAGTTGGCTCTGTTATATTTTATATAACCGTGGCGAGTAATAGCTCTCAGACTTATCGTTTTCAATTCTATAAGCTCAATGTCTTTTCCTATCGATGTATCTGTTATCCGATGAGACGAACGAATACCATCTATTTCGGCACCGTATAGGAGAGCTGTACCACCGAACGCAGATTTAAACATACAGCAAAGGTAACCATTTCCATTTAGAGGAATAGATAAATCTGGGTCCTCGAAAGGTGAATCTAACGGAACGTACAGCTTAATAAAAAAATGTCAATTGTTTTGCAACGAATAAACATTTGAATAAAAAAATTTCGTTTTCTTTTTTGTTTACGCACCTGCTAACATGTACTGTTCAAATTTACGACCCCAAGAGCTACATTTCTTTTGATAATTAGTTTCTCTGGATACTCGTAGTTTTTTTGCATCAGAATCGAAACCACATAAATATATTGTACCTTTAAATTTTGATGCGCACACGATCCATCCTTCCGTATCGTACGGTGTGGAAAACAAAGTAGTTAATAGGCCGCGATAGCAAACAATCTCTGGTTCTAGCCTAACAACAGAACACATGTATATTCTCGACTAAATAGTTGAATGATCTTTTTCGCGAATCTAGTTCATTTCGACAAAGTAGCAAACCATCTCTCAGTTGGATTACTCGAATGATGCACTTTAAGCTGATCAAAGTTTTCTGACATCCATCGCAACAAAAAATCCAATTTTTCATTTTCCAATTCCGAGTTTGATATCGTTGGTGGATTGTCATCGAGGTTAAAGTAAACGTTTTTCGGTTCCTTGTAATATTTTAGTTGCGATAAATCACTGCAATAGTCGTTGTCACCGTTGATACTGTAACTACCAACGATTTGCGGTTTAGTAAATGGATCCGCGGGTCCCTTTAAACTATTAACATCGAAAAACATTACTTTAGTAAATAACCACTGCCACTCCTGGAAAAAATCTTTATTCTGGTTTTTCGTTCCGTGAGTGTCCGTTATGATCATGATGATCGTAACATTGACATTGTATCGAGAACGAGATACATATATATAAGAAACATATACGGACATATAATAAACGCAAAGCATGGGAACGATTCGCAAAGAAAGGGAACATATAAACGAGCCGAAACAGTCGATAAAATAGGGAACATTGAGGAGCAACGGATTCGAAAGTGGCGCTATCGTTGGAAAATCGTTGATATATATATAATGTAATCGTGGTTCTATGTTGTAGGTTGTAGTCTATGTCTCGTATAGATCGTCATCGTCCGTCGGCCGTGTGCGTGCGTGTGACAGTTGGTCCGAGAGCGGGGGTCGACCGATCACCCGCTCAAGATTCTCAAGATTTGCAATATTTTGCGATACCGATTGCCGCGGGATGGGCGACTCCTTGGACGGCTCCGGGGAACCATCCCCGGAGTCTCAAATCATTATAGTGGTAGGATATTGGGACTTTGCCAATTATTTAAAGAAAGTAATAATGGTCCTGCTACCCGACGAAGATGTGCTACCACCCGCGTTCAACTCTGCTTTCGAAGATAAGAACAACCAAGAGTGTATTAGAAAATTCTTAAGCGATTCTCAGGTGTGGGCGCTTTACATACAAAGAAGTTCCAGCAAAGGTAAGCGTAATAGGCGATACGCGATACACGATAAATCGTTAACCGCCTCGCCGTTGGAAATTTTGCACTCTGCCCTCTCGCGATATCCTCCATTGCGGTCTTTCGATACAACGGTACATCAAACCGCGACAACGGAAACGTATACTGAAAACTAATGTGCTATTCGCCACTTGCCCGATTCATTTACATCTACCTTCCATATGACTCATTCTTTAATATAGCCGGGACATCCAACGAACGCATCGCATCCTTTTCTTTTCCGAATCTATTCTCCTTTTCTATATACGTGCTTACATACGTACATATATCGCGATGCAACTTGTGAAAATTGTGCCGGTGCGCAATATTACGCATCGACTATCGTTTCACTTTCACATTTCTTCGTTTGCGACTAAATATTTCACAGAGAAATTATGAAAATAAAATCCACGCGCGTCACGCATATCGATTTCCATGATAAGTGGAGTATATTTTAATAGACGATAGATAATAGTTTTTCAAGGGGTTGTTTGCTAGATTATTTTGCTTGATACTTATTTAGTAACTTATTGTATTTACAGTGAATTCTCGATATATGTCAACAACAGGAGTCTTGCCAGCGTCGTGTATCGTCCAAGAGACATACCCGAGCCCTATTATGTATACACTCCTCGGCGTCCGAGGCCTATCGAGCTTCGTGTCCCCTCACGGGATATACCCCGCGGTAGTGGGGATAATTCCGTGACGTTTATCATTCAGGCATTGCCGACATATATAGAGAAATCACTGTAGATGCTCAGGATATTATATTATATTTGATTTAATCTGATATTTTTTTTTAGAAGAAGACAGCAATGAAGGCGACGAAGAGAAAGAGAATTCTGTTTTGTATATATCGAACGAGATACATTTCACTAACACTAAAATGGCCTCCTTAGTTTTAACAAAACGGGGAACGATAGTCGAAGCTGACAAGTCCATTCATTCTCAATTACGTTTAGTTACCTTTTCGGATGGGCCACCTTACGAAACATTGCACGCTATAAGTAAAACTATAGCACCGTATTTCAAAAGCTATGTAAAAGAGACTGGTCGTGCCGATAGAGACGGAGATAAAATGGCACCGACGGTTGAAAAGAAAATAGCAGAATTGGAGATGGGATTGTTGCATTTACAGCAAAATATAGATATTCCAGAAATTTCGTTACAAATTCATCCAGTTGTGGCACAAGTAATTAAACAATGCATCGAAGAAAATCGTAAGCCAAAAGTGGCAGATTTTGGCGATAAAGTCGAAGACTCTACATTTTTGAACCAACTGCAAAACGGCGTTAACAGATGGATAAAAGAAATCCAAAAGGTAAGTAATCGGTAGTTTGATACGTCTTGCGCTACACGCGAGCATACAGGTATATATACACATCGTTAATCTGTTGGTTCTAGGTTACTAAACTGAATCGCGACCCAGAATCGGGCACTGCTCTTCAGGAGATTTCGTTTTGGTTGAATTTGGAAAGAGCGTTACATCGAATACAGGAGAAACGAGAAAGCATCGAAATTTCCTTAACATTGGATATACTGAAGCATGGAAAAAGATTTCACGCGACCGTTAGTTTCGACACGGACACTGGCCTGCAACAAGCGTTGGCAACCGTCAACGATTATAATCCTTTAATGAAAGATTTTCCCATCAATGATCTATTATCTGCCACTGAACTCGAAAGAATAGAAACAAGCGTTCAGCAAATCTTCATTCACTTTCGAAAAATTCGAAGCACAAAATATCCTATTCAAAGAGCATTGAGATTGATGGAAGCCATCTCAAGGGATCTAGGACAGCAGCTTCTGAAAGTGTTGGGCACTAGGAGATTGATGCACATTCCATTCGACGAGTTTGAAAAAGTAATGGGACAATGTTTCGAAGTGTTCAACACCTGGGACGAGGAATACGAAAAGTTGACTGGATTGTTGAGAGATCTTGTTAAAAAGAAACGCGATGAACATATAAAAATGTTGTGGAGGGTTTCACCGACACATAAAAAGTTGGAAAATAGAATGGAACATATGCGTCATTTCCGTCTGCAACACGAACAGCTCAGAACGGTGATTGTTCGCGTGCTTAGACCTACTGTCCAAAGTAACAACACCACAACAATGGAAACTCCCGATACCGACAACGTAAAAGTCGAATACGCTTTCGACGCTGCGGATGCGAACGCGATCAGCGAAGTCAATCTAGCGTACGAAAATGTGAAAGAAATTGACTGTCTCGACATCAGCAAAGAGGGTCAAGAATCTTGGAAAGCTGCTGTTCATAGATACGAGGAGCGCATAGAAAGGGTCGAGGCGAGGATTACAGCACATCTGAGGGATCAGTTGGGTGCCGCGAAGAATGCGAACGAGATGTTTCGAATTTTTTCACGTTTCAATGCGCTTTTCGTCAGGCCTCACATACGCGGCGCTATCAGAGAATATCAAACGCAACTGATACAAAGAGTGAAAGATGACATCGAAGCTTTACACGAAAAGTTCAAGGTACAACGAAACAATATTATCTACTACTTTTAGGTTGTTGTTACTACTACTACTACTACTACTTCTACTATAATCATTAGGTCCAATACGCACAAAGCAAATGCTGTAAAATGAGTACAGTCAGAGATCTACCTCCCGTCGCAGGCTCCATCATTTGGGTGAAGCAAATAGATTACCAGCTTACGATGTACTTGAAACGGGTCGAAGACGTATTAGGTGCGTATTTGTATATACATGAAACTGGTGTTCGTATATCTCGGAAAATGTTCCAATGATTCTCGTTTCTTGATGCCTCTTGTTTCTTTTTGTAGGAAAAGGATGGGAGAGTCACATCGAAGGACAAAAATTGAAAGCGGATGGGGATAGTTTTCGTATGAAATTGTCGACCAGGGAAATTTTCAACGATTGGGCACGAAAAGTGCAACAGAGAAGTCTGGGTGTTACCGGAAGAATTTTCGCGATAGAAAATGTACGATCGCGCACGGGTCGTGGGAACGTATTGAAGTTGAAAGTGAATTTTCTCCCAGAGATTATCACGTTGTCCAAGGAAGTACGAAATCTGCGAAATCTTGGTTTTCGCGTACCTTTGCCCATCGTAAACAAAGCGCACCAAGCTAATCAGCTGTACCCATTCGCGATCAGCCTGATCGACAGCATCAGAACTTACGAGAGGACGCTCGAAAAGGTAACGTGTCGTGTTTGTTCTGTGCATTCGTATATTCGGTGAAACAGTTCTAAACGGAAAGTTCGTGTAAACTTTTAAAGAGAGTCCGTCGTTCCGTAGAAACTAATTGTTCTATTTCTCTATGTTTCTGCATCAGGATTCTGATTATTATTGACCTACTCTATCAAAAAAGTCATTCGACGCTTTGAAAATATCGAATCTAACTAAATAGAAAATATTAGGGAATAGTGCCAGTTTAAGGGTATATATTGTTATAGTTATATCGATATTTCTAATTTCTTGGATCTCCAACATGTTTAGCTTACCAATCGGAGTTCCCACTGCCCCGCACTGAAGGTAGTCATGTATGATGCTTTCAGGAATTATGCATCTTGCCTACTTATGCGAATTAATGTAATGCCTGCTTAGCTCTCGTAGAACAATCTGTACTGCAACATGATTTTGTTTTAGTACAATGAATAACCGGGAGAAACTAGCTTAAATTTGTTCGAAATCGAAGAATTGGTAGGTAACTTGCGGTTACCTACGGGGAAAAGGAAGAAGAGCAACAAAACGAAATTATCGATTATTTTTCATCAATTTTTATCATTGTTTGGTTTGATATTCAAACGAGATCCGGTGTTTTTCAAGGCTTTCAGATTTCTAATTTGACGATTGCTCGTCCATCGCTAAACACTTGTCAAGTCCCCGCCAATATCATTTCCCGCTCCAAGTTGAATTTCGTTACGATTCTTCAGTTGCGAATTGCATTTGAAAAGTTAGACGATCCGCATATTCTGAGAGTTGCTTGTAATCGATATGGTGACATATTGTATTTCTCTGTTTCCGTAACGTAACGTATCGTATCGACTCGACTGGACTCAACGTATTTCAAGTTTTTTTTGTTTAGGATTTGCTATGAACATGTGAAAGTTTTGTTTGCATCTTTTGTATGTACATCATTGAATGGTAAATTGTAATTTACGTTGTACAAACAGTATTGGTATTCTTACTGGCGTCGGTGTAATTTCGAAGCGATCGTGTCCGATAACGTTTCATATTTCTATTTAGATCGAGGATAAGGCCAGCATCGTACCGCTGGTTGCTGGAATGCGCAACGACGTGCTATCGCTTTTTTGCGAGGTAAGATTTTATTAGTTGCAACTGCGCGACTCTCCATCTGATCGTGAGCAGCGTCTCAGCAGCATCCCTACTGCGTCTGAACTGCATCTGTGTGTAATTGTAAATATTTGCTGTTTCGTTAACAGGGAATCGGTCTAATTTGGGAAAGTTACAAACTAGATCCGTACGTGCAACGTTTGTCCGATGCCGTGGTTTCGTTCCAAGAGAAAGTGGAGGACCTTGTGGTGGTCGAAGAGCAACTAGACGTCGACGTTCGTTCCATCGAAACCTGTCCGTACTCGGCGAACACGTTCGCCGATATACTCTCGAAGATCCAGAAAGCCGTGGACGAGCTATCCCTGAAAAACTATTCAAACTTGAACATCTGGGTGTCCAGGCTCGACGAGGAGGTGGAGAAGAACTTGGCGGCCCGGTTGGAGGCCGGGATCAAAGCGTGGACCGACGCGCTCACCGGCCAGAAGAAGGAGGTGGACTTGAGCATGGACACGGACGCTCCGTCTCAACCTACGCACAAACCCGGCGGCGATCCAAAAATTCAGAATCAGATTCACGAGGTTCGCATCACGAATCAAACGATGTATCTGTATCCGAGCATCGAGGACGCGAGGTTCCAGATAATGCAGCAACTGTTCGCCTGGCAAGCCATCGTCACGTCTCAAGTTCGTCTCCAGAGTTCGAGATACCAAGTCGGCTTGGAAAAACCCGAGTCGGCTACATACCGGAATCTACTTACGAAACTGCCCTCTGGGAAGCAACCGTTGGAAGCGGCCTACGAAGCGGTCGAGTCCAAGATGAAGGACGTCGCCGATTACGTGGACCAGTGGTTGCGGTATCAGGCGCTTTGGGACCTGCAGCCGGACAATTTGTACGGAAAGCTCGGAGAGAATATCAACTTGTGGATGAAATGTTTGAACGACATCAAGAAAACTAGGACGACGTTCGACACTTCGGACACCAGACGCGAGTTTGGCCCTGTGATAATCGATTACGCGAAGGTGCAGAGCAAAGTGTCGTTGAAATACGACTCGTGGCACAAGGAGACGCTCGGCAAGTTCGGTACTCTCCTCGGCAACGAGATGGCGAGCTTCCATTCGCAGGTGTCCAAGTCGAGAAGCGGTCTGGAGCAACAGTCGATCGAAGCTGCCAGCACGTCGGACGCGGTCGGACTGATCACGTACGTCCAGTCTCTGAAACGTAAAATGAAAGCTTGGGAGAAACAGGTCGACGTGTATCGCGAGGGTCAGAGGATACTGGAGCGGCAAAGGTTCCAGTTCCCATCCTCTTGGCTGCACGTCGACAACATCGAGGGCGAATGGGGGGCGTTCAACGAGATACTCAAGAGGAAGGACACCAGCATACAAACGCAGGTGGCGTCGCTGCAGATGAAGATCGTCGCCGAGGACAAGGCCGTCGAGATAAGAACCACCGATTTCTTGACCGATTGGGAAAGAGGGAAGCCTGTCGAGGGTCACTTGCGGCCAGACGAGGCGCTTCAACAGCTGCAGCTGTTCGAGAGCAAGTTCGCCCGGTTGAAAGAGGAGAGAGACAACGTGGCCAAGGCCAAGGAAGCTCTGGAGCTACAAGAACCCGGAGGCGTTTCCACCAGCGAGGACAGGATGCAAGTCGTCTTCGAAGAGCTTCAGGACTTGAGGGGCGTCTGGTCGGAATTGTCCAAGATATGGGCTCAGATCGACGAAACCAGAGAGAAACCGTGGCTCTCCGTGCAACCGAGAAAACTGCGGCAACAGTTGGACACGATGATGGCGCAACTGAAAGAGTTGCCGGCCAGGCTCAGGCAGTATTCCTCCTACGAGTACGTGAAGAAGATGCTGCAGAGTTACACGAAGGTGAACATGCTGATCGTCGAGCTGAAATCGGACGCGCTCAAAGAGAGACACTGGAAACAGCTGACGAAACAGCTCCGGGTCAACTGGGTGTTGAGCGAGCTGACCCTCGGCCAAGTTTGGGACGTGAATCTTCAGAAAAACGAGAGCATAGTCAAAGACATTATCCTCGTGGCGCAGGGCGAAATGGCGCTCGAAGAGTTCTTGAAGCAAGTTCGCGAGTCCTGGCAGACCTACGAATTGGATTTGATCAATTATCAGAACAAATGCAAGTTGATACGCGGCTGGGACGATCTTTTCAACAAGGTCAAAGAGCACATCAACTCTGTCGCCGCGATGAAGCTGTCGCCGTACTACAAAGTGTTCGAGGAGGAAGCGTTGACCTGGGAAGAGAAATTGAATAGGATCAACGCGTTGTTCGACGTCTGGATAGACGTGCAGAGACGCTGGGTTTACCTGGAGGGCATCTTCTCGGGCAGCGCCGACATCAAGACTCTGCTGCCGGTCGAAACTTCGCGGTTCCACAGCATCAGTTCCGAGTTTCTCGGCTTGATGAAAAAGGTATCGAAATCCCCGATGGTCATGGACGTTCTGAACATTCCTGGCGTGCAGAGGGCTCTCGAGCGTTTGGCCGATCTGCTCGGAAAGATTCAGAAAGCTTTGGGCGAGTACCTCGAGAGGGAACGCACCTCGTTCCCCCGATTCTACTTTGTTGGCGACGAGGATCTCCTCGAGATCATCGGCAACAGCAAGAACGTAGCGAGACTGCAGAAACACTTTAAAAAGATGTTTGCCGGTGTGGCGGCTATTCTACTCAACGAAGACAACACCGTGATCACCGGCATAGCCTCGAGGGAAGGGGAGGAGGTGCTATTCCAAACTCCGGTGTCCACCGTCGACCACCCGAAGATCAACGAATGGTTGACTCTCGTCGAGAAAGAGATGAGGGTCACGCTGGCGTCCAGTCTCGCGCGGGCGGTCCAAGACATCAAACAATTCAAAGACGGCAACATGAATCCGCAAGCGTTCATGACCTGGTGCGACAACTACCAGGCCCAAATCATAGTGTTGGCGGCGCAAATCTTGTGGTCGGAGGACGTCGAGGCGGCTCTGCACGAAGCGCAAACCGACCCGACCAAAGTCCCTTTGGAAAGAGTCTTGACGCAGGTCGAGGGTACCCTGAACGTGTTGGCGGACTCGGTCTTGCAAGAGCAGCCTCCCCTCAGGCGGAAGAAGCTCGAACACTTGATCAACGAGTTTGTGCACAAACGTACCGTAACGAGGAGGTTGATCGCGAACATGGTCTCGAATCCGAAAGCGTTCGAGTGGCTCTGCGAGATGAGATTCTACTTTGACCCCAGGCAGACGGAGGTGTTGCAACAGCTCACTATACACATGGCGAACGCGAAATTCTTCTACGGCTTCGAGTACTTGGGAGTACAGGACAGATTGGTACAGACTCCTCTGACAGACAGATGCTACTTGACCATGACTCAGGCTCTGGAAGCACGACTCGGAGGCTCCCCGTTCGGACCGGCTGGAACAGGCAAAACCGAGTCGGTCAAGGCGCTGGGCCATCAGCTGGGAAGATTTGTGCTGGTCTTCAACTGCGACGAGACTTTCGACTTTCAGGTAACACCCTCCAACCCGCTTCGAGGCAAAGAAAGAACCCCCTTGCCTGTCCCCGTTACATCCGTATACATGTATATATTGTTGCAGCAACGGAATTTTTCCTTTTCCGCAGTTGCCATCGCAAACATTTATCTACACGTTTCTTGCCTACAGCAGCAATTACTTGTGTACGCGTTCCTTCATTTTATTTTTTTCCTCTTCTAGGCCATGGGTCGCATCTTTGTCGGTCTCTGCCAAGTCGGTGCATGGGGTTGCTTCGACGAGTTCAATCGTCTAGAGGAGCGTATGCTCTCGGCTGTCTCTCAACAAGTGCAAACCATTCAGGAAGCATTGAAGAGTCAAATGGAAGGAAAGAAAGAAGGAACCCTTTGCGTGGAGCTGGTCGGCAAACAGGTCAAAGTATCGACGGACATGGCGATCTTCATCACGATGAATCCCGGCTATGCCGGACGATCGAATCTTCCCGACAATCTCAAGAAATTATTCAGATCTTTGGCCATGACTACTCCGGACAGACAGTTGATCGCCGAAGTGATGCTTTTCAGCCAAGGTTTCAGATCGGCTGAAAAATTGGCATGCAAGATTGTGCCGTTCTTCAAGTAAGCCAAGCCCCGTTCTTTAGGATTTCAGTCGTGAATTATTCAAATATTATCTCGCTGATACCTACTAAAATATCACGTTCTAAATAGACTGTGCGACGAACAACTTTCGGATCAGTCCCACTACGATTTCGGTCTTCGAGCATTAAAGTCGGTGCTGATCTCCGCCGGTAATGTGAAACGCGATCGCATACAAAAGATCAAGGAAGGCATGCAGAACCGTGGCGAGACAAACATCGACGAGGCATCGATCGCTGAAAATCTGCCGGAACAAGAAATCCTTATTCAGTCCGTCTGCGAGACGATGGTGCCAAAGTTGGTCGCCGAGGATATTCCTTTGCTGTTCAGTCTATTGAACGACGTGTTCCCGAATGTGAATTATACTCGAGCCGAGATGAAAGGTAATCGTATAGTGTGCGCGCTCTGCGCTTCGTACGTTTCAATCTCGTCCAGTCGGAATAATCCATGTTTTTCTCACGAATCGAACGCACCGTTTCAGGACTGAAAGATCAAATCAGGAAGGTGTGCATGGAGGAGTATCTTGTTTGCGGCGAAGGCGACGAACAAGGTGGCGCATGGCAAGAGAAGGTAATTGTCGTTGCTCGACATAGTTTTCGATCAGTTTACGATAATATAATCATTGTACCAGCACCAAATTCGCCTCCATCAAATCGGATACAATTGCACGAAATCAATCGGTAGAAGCGAACAAAGCGAAAGTAATTTTGTGATAATTGTATTTTCGTTCCCTTGCCACTACACTACACTACCACCACCGCTCTCCCTGTCCCTGTTTTTTCTTTTTCTCTTTTTGTTTGTTTTTTTTTTTTTTGTTTGGTACAAAATTATAAGGAAGATGTGTTCTTAATGAATAAACTATATTTATTGTACGCACTCTCACTCTCAGGATGTAGTCGGTGGGACCTGGCTAGGAAAGGTGAGGAAAAAAGAAAACTGTGATTATATAGGTGATTAGGTGTCGCATACATACATACATACATATGTACGTGTATCCAGCCTCGTAAATTCACACGATTCTCATTGTCGCTTGCGTGTCCTTGTCACGGTGTTGCCCCCGCGACAGTATGCTAACGATAGTTTCGTTTAGGTGCTCCAACTATATCAAATCTGCAACCTAAATCACGGGCTGATGATGGTCGGACCCAGCGGTTCCGGTAAAACGATGGCATGGAAGGTACTCTTGAAAGCTTTGGAGCGATTCGAGGGGGTGGAAGGAGTCGCGCATGTGATCGATCCCAAGGCGATCAGCAAAGAGACTTTGTACGGCGTATTGGATCCGAACACACGCGAATGGACCGACGGTCTGTTTACGCACATTCTCCGAAAGATTATCGATAACGTCAGAGGAGAGATAAACAAACGACAATGGATCATATTCGACGGCGACGTCGATCCGGAATGGGTCGAAAACCTGAACTCCGTGCTGGACGACAATAAATTGTTAACCCTGCCGAACGGCGAGCGACTCAGTTTGCCGCCAAATGTCAGGGTGATGTTCGAGGTACAAGACTTGAAGTACGCAACGTTGGCCACCGTGTCTCGTTGCGGTATGGTTTGGTTCTCCGAAGACGTGCTCTCCACAGAAATGATATTTGAGAACTACATGTTGCGACTAAGAAACATTCCGCTCGAGGACGGCGAAGAGGACAACTTGAACAAGAAGGCGACAGACAAAGAGGACTCTGTGTCTCCGGCACTCTCGGTGCAGAGGGAAGTAGCCAGCATCTTGCAGAGCTACTTTGCTCCGGACGGCATGGTCGTCAGATGCTTGGAGTACGCCATGAAGCAAGAGCACATAATGGATTTCACGCGTCTGCGAGCGTTGAGCTCTCTGTTCTCCATGTTGAACCAATCGGTGCGTAACGTGCTGCAATATAATCACGCGCACACAGATTTTCCACTGCCGAGCGAACAACTGGAGCGTTACATGCCAAAATGTTTGATATACGCTTTGCTCTGGAGTTTCGCTGGAGACGCCAAGCTCAAAGTTCGATCCGACTCGGGAGACTTTGTTCGGTCTATCACGACCGTACCTCTGCCGTCGCAGAACAACATCCCGATCATAGACTTTGAAGTAAGTATTCACGGCGAATGGTTGCCGTGGAGCAACAAGGTTCCCCAGATCGAAGTCGAGACGCACAAAGTCGCCAGTCCGGACATTGTTGTGCCGACTCTGGATACGGTCAGGCACGAGAGTCTGCTGTACACGTGGTTAGCAGAACACAAACCAATCGGTAATACGTCAATCCGACGAATATATTTATACACTTGTGTAGTACTAGTTTGCATACACGCGAAACTATCTAAACCAGAAACAGACTATACAGGTGTACATTTTCGTTTCTAGTGCTTTGCGGACCACCGGGTTCCGGTAAAACGATGACTCTTTTCTCGGCGTTGCGAGCACTACCCGATATGGAAGTCGTTGGACTAAACTTTTCGTCGGCCACCACTCCGGAACTGCTACTGAAGACGTTCGATCATTACTGCGAGTATCGAAAGACTCCAAACGGCGTGGTTCTTTCTCCGGTACAACTGGGCAAATGGCTGGTTCTGTTCTGCGACGAGATCAATCTACCCGATATGGATAATTACGGGACCCAGCGCGTAATCTCGTTCCTGAGACAACTTGTGGAGCACAGAGGCTTTTACCGAACCAGCGATCAGGCTTGGGTCACTTTGGAAAGAATTCAATTTGTCGGTGCTTGCAACCCTCCCACAGATCCGGGCAGAAAACCTCTGAGTCACCGATTCCTGCGACACGTTCCGGTGATCTACGTCGACTATCCTGGCGAGACTTCTCTGAAACAGATCTATGGCACATTCACGCGTGCCATGCTTCGGTAAGGGCAATTCTTCCCAACTCGACACGACTCGACTCGACACGAAAAAACTAATAAAGAAAAACTTGTAAGCTTTCGACCTAAAATTAACGCTCGTTTAACGTTTCAGACTAACGCCGTCGCTGAGGGGCTACGCGGAGCCTTTGACGAACGCGATGGTAGAATTCTATCTAGCTTCGCAAGAGAGATTTACTCAAGACATGCAACCACATTACGTTTATTCTCCCCGCGAAATGACCAGATGGGTGCGCGGAATTTGCGAAGCGATCAGACCTCTCGACAACTTGTCGGTCGAAGGTCTGGTACGATTGTGGGCTCACGAGGCTCTTCGCCTCTTCCAAGACAGGCTGGTGGAAGATTCCGAAAGAGCCTGGACGAACAAAAACATAGATACAGTCGCCATGAAACATTTTATGAGCGTCGATCGAGAGAAAGCGTTGGCCAGACCCATCTTATACAGCAACTGGTTGTCCAAGGATTACGTGCCGGTTAACCGGCAAGAGCTACGCGACTATGTCAGGGCAAGACTAAAAGTCTTTTACGAAGAGGAATTGGACGTGCCGTTGGTACTGTTCGACGAAGTTCTGGAACACGTTCTACGGATCGACAGAATCTTCCGACAGCCTCAGGGACATTTACTGCTGATTGGTGTCTCTGGCGCTGGTAAGACGACTCTGTCTAGATTTGTTGCGTGGATGAACGGTTTGTCGATATTCCAAATCAAGGTATGGGCTCAAGCTCGAACAATCTGTTCAAAGCTATTAACGCATACGGTAAAACGTTTCGAGTCGAATGAATGAATATGAATGCTGGCTTCGTTTCGACAGGTGCACAACAAGTACACCGGCGAAGACTTTGACGAGGATTTGCGTCAGGTGTTGAGACGTTCTGGTTGCAAAGATGAGAAAATAGCGTTCATACTGGACGAGTCGAATGTGCTGGATTCCGGGTTTCTCGAGCGTATGAACACGTTGCTGGCGAACGGCGAGGTGCCTGGACTGTTCGAAGGTGACGAGTATACAACGCTGATGACGCAGTGCAAAGAAGGAGCGCAACGGGAGGGATTAATGTTGGATTCGAACGAGGAGCTGTACAAGTGGTTCACCGGTCAAGTGATGAAGAACTTGCACGTGGTCTTCACGATGAATCCGAGCACGGATGGACTGAAAGATCGGGCCGCGACATCTCCCGCCCTCTTCAACAGATGCGTGTTGAACTGGTTCGGCGATTGGTCCGACAACGCGCTCTTCCAAGTAGGCAAAGAGTTTACCAGTCGCGTCGATTTGGAGAGGCCTGTGTGGAAATGCCCCGACTTTTTCCCGTCCGTCTGCTCGTTGATACCGGCTCAGCCGTCGCACAGAGACGCCGTGATCAACGCGTGCGTCTACGTGCATCAAACCTTGCACAAGGCTAACGCCAGACTCGCGAAACGGGGCAGCAGGACCATGGCGATCACGCCGCGTCATTATCTCGACTTTATCAACCATTTCGTGAAATTGTATCAGGAGAAGAGGAGCGATCTGGAGGAGCAACAGTTGCATCTAAACGTTGGCCTAAGTAAAATTGCAGAGACCGTGGAACAAGTCGAGGAGATGCAGAAGAGCTTGGCCATCAAGTCTCAGGTAAAATCTTGACCCCCGTGAACGCTCTCGATCGGGTATCTATCGATCTGTAACAAGATTCGTTCTCACTGATGGAGGTTTGTTCGTTTGTAGGAGTTGCACGCCAAGAACGAAGCCGCCAACGCGAAATTGAAACAAATGATCATGGATCAGCAAGAGGCAGAGATGAAGAAGCTACAGAGTCAGGAGATTCAACAACAATTGGCGTTACAAACGATCGCCATTAATCAAAAGACAGACGACGTGATGGCCGATCTGGCGCAAGTCGAGCCGGCCGTTATCGACGCGCAAAACGGTAGGTACAGCGTGTCGACGCTGTCGCACATTTTTTTTCTGTTTTTTCTTTTTCTCTTTTACGGTTGTCCGTTATGGCGACTATCGCAGAAAGTCGCAGCGTCGAGCGTTTCTGCGATCGTTGTCCGTTCCTTCGTTCGTTACATTATAAAAAGAAAAAAAATATATATATATATTTTACAATGCTACACGTACGACTACATGTGTACGTTGAGAAACGCGTGCTACGTTGCGCTGAAACATTTCCACTGAGTGTAGCTGTCAAGGGGATTAAGCGGCAGTATCTAGTCGAAATTCGCTCGATGGCAAATCCGCCCAGCATCGTAAAGGTGGCTTTAGAATCTATATGCCTGTTGCTCGAGGAAAATGCGACCGACTGGAAACAGATTCGCGCCGTCATTATGAAGGATAGTTTCATACCGACCATCGTCAACTTTAACACGGAGGCCATCACGTAAGGAAATAATTCTCTAGGATCTGCTGAATGTCCGATACTCGGAATTATATGGGAACTTGTCGAGGCAGAAACGAGTTGAATAACCGCTTCGCATACATGTGTCTATCTTTTGCCTGTGTAAAAATGTAAACCAACCTACACGTGTTTATACGGGTATATGTATGTGAATTCTCTGGTAACAGCGAAAACCATTCGAATCGACTATTTCGCTGTAAATATCTGTACAATATTATTTTGTAAATAACATTCTAGGTCCTCGTGGTACATACCGTTGCGCAGCCCCCGACGAAGCTTGTCTCTTGTAACTTGTAACTTGTAACTTGTAACTTGTAACTTATCTCTAATTGCACCATTCCCGCACTCGTTTTTTCCCCTCTGTAAATCACATCTAAACAATTCGTTTCGTTTGTCCGTATAGCGGTGAAATCGATAAAGAAACAACATTTAGTCGAAGTTCGATCCATGGCGAATCCGCCGGCTATCGTGAAGGTCGCGCTGGAATCTATCTGCTTGTTGCTCGGTGAAAATGCCAGTGACTGGAAATCTATCCGCGCTGTCATCATGAGGGACAATTTTATCAATACTATCGTCTCTAATTTCAGTACAGAGGATATTACGTAAGCATGCATTCAATGTGTCATCTATTTTCTCGACGAACGATCGAATTGCGTGACCTTGATCGGGAAGGATCGGCGATTCGCGATTCATGTTTCCCGAATGCTCGGCTCGACCGATACGACAATTCTACGTTCTACGCAGGTCGCGAGCTAACTCGTATACCACTAATACTTGTTCTTACACGAATGTACTGACAAACTAATTTATAATCTCTGTGCTTGCCGATTTCAAATCTAGAGATCTAAAGATCTACGAAACAAAAATTCATTCGAAAGAATTCGCGAAGCACAATAATTACCACTCGGAGCATGATGCAAACGACAAACGTTACTATCCTGTTACTAACCCGAAAAAGTTACGTGTGCAATACTATAACGATGAAACTGCGACTGAAAATTCGGGGTGTTCGTTCGTTAACCAAGTGTACCTATAATTCCGTGATAAGGTTTTTAGGGTAAGGATCATTAAATGGCTGTGCTCTAATCTATATTTTTGTATAGGGACGAGGTGAGAGAGAAGATGAAGAGTCGCTACTTGAGCAATCCTGACTATAACTTTGAAAAAGTGAACCGAGCCAGTCTGGCTTGCGGACCCCTCGTCAAATGGGCTACCGCACAGGTAATGCGTCCCAGAGTTTCGACCATACATTTTCCTCTCTATTCGACACAACATTGGTTCTCTTCTTTTATAATTTACAGACACATTAGATTATCTATAGAAATACTAATTTGAACTCGACCGAATTTCAGATCGAATACGCGGACATGTTGAAGCGCGTCGAGCCACTCAGAGACGAGCTCTATTCTCTGGAGAGACAGGCCGAGACCAACAAACAAAAGGGCGAAGAAGTGAAAAATTTGATCGCTCAAATGGAACAAAGTATAGCCTCGTACAAAGAGGAATATGCTCAGTTGATTTCTCAAGCACAGGCCATTAAAGCCGATTTGGAAAGTGTACAAGCAAAGGTGGACCGTTCTATAGCGTTGCTGAAATCTTTGGTGATCGAAAGGGAACGTTGGGAGGCGACCAGCGAGACTTTCAAGAGCCAAATGTCCACCATTATCGGAGACGTTCTATTATCGTCCGCTTTTCTGGCTTATGCTGGATATTTCGATCAGCACGTAAGCATGGATAACGCAACGATAATAATACTAATGATAATGATAATGATAATGATAATGATAATGAAGACAGGATATTCAAGATTACGCGTTCTCATGATTTGTTCCGTTCTGTTTTCAGTACCGACAAAATCTATTCAGCACTTGGTGCCAACATTTGCAACTAGCCAATCTGCAATTCCGACCGGACATCGCGAGAACCGAGTATCTATCGAACCCCGACGAGCGGCTCAGGTGGCAGGCAAACGCTCTGCCGACGGACGATCTTTGCACCGAGAATGCCATCATGTTGAAGAGATTCAATAGGTACCCGTTGATCATAGACCCGTCCGGACAGGCGACCGAGTTTATAATGAACGAATTCAAGGATCGAAAAATTACGAAAACAAGCTTTTTGGACGACTCGTTCAGGAAGAATCTCGAGAGCGCGTTGCGCTTCGGTAATCCTCTGTTGGTGCAAGACGTCGAAAACTATGATCCTATATTGAATCCCGTTCTAAACAGAGAACTGAGGAGAACAGGTGGACGCGTGTTGATCACCCTCGGCGACCAGGACATCGATCTCTCGCCGTCGTTCGTCATCTTTTTGTCGACTAGAGATCCAACCGTCGAATTCCCACCGGATATTTGCTCGCGCGTCACCTTTGTCAACTTCACCGTGACTAGAAGCTCGCTGCAGAGTCAGTGTTTGAACCAGGTGCTCAAGGCCGAACGACCAGACATCGACGAGAAGAGATCGGACCTGCTGAAATTGCAGGGCGAGTTCCATTTGCGACTCCGACAACTCGAGAAATCGTTGCTGCAGGCGCTGAACGACGCGAAAGGAAAGATCCTCGACGACGATTCCGTGATAACGACCCTGGAAACGTTGAAGCAAGAGGCAGCCGACATCAGCAAGAAAGTCGAAGAGACGGACAAGGTAATTGCGGAAATAGAAACGGTCTCTCAACAGTACATGCCGTTGTCCCAAGCCTGCTCGAACATGTACTTTACCATGGACAGTTTGAACCAAGTGCACTTCCTCTATCAGTACTCGTTGAAGATGTTCTTGGACGTTTTCACGTCCGTCTTGAGCCAAAACCCGAGACTGTCGAATCTATCGGACTACACGCAAAGGCTGTCGGTGATCACGAGCAACTTGTTCTCGGCCTGTTACGAGCGGATCGCGCGCGGAATGCTGCACATCGATAGACTAACTTTCGCGTTGTTGCTCTGTCGAATACATCTGAAGGGAATCGCCGCCGAGTCGACGTACGACAGCGAATTCACATTTTTCTTGCGCGGTAAGGAGGGCGTACTGAACGTTCGCGGACCCCATCTGTCGAACCTGAGCTCCGAACAGCAAGAGGCAATGGTGCGATTGAGCCTGAGGCTGCCCGCTTTCAAGAAACTCGCCGAGAAGATCCAGGAGAACGAGGAGTTCAACGCGTGGATGCAATCGCCGACTCCGGAGACCTGCGTGCCGAAACTCTGGGACGAAGAGAAGCCGCTGACGCCGACGGGAACGGCTATGCACCAGCTGTTGGTGATCCAAGCGTTCCGACCGGACCGCGTGATTGCCGCGGCGTCCTTGGTCATCACGTCCGCGTTGGGCGAATCGTTCATGGCCGCGGCCGAAGCGGAACTCGACTTTGCCTCCGTTGTCGAGAACGAGCTGAAGGCCACCGTGCCCGCGTTGCTTTGCTCGGTGCCTGGATTCGACGCTTCCGGTCGGGTCGACGATCTGGCCGCGGAGTCGGGCAAACAGATAGCCAGCATCGCGATCGGCTCCACGGAAGGGTTCAATCAGGCCGACCGAGCTATAAACATGGCCGTCAAGGCCGGCCGATGGGTCTTGCTCAAGAATGTCCACCTGGCGCCGCAGTGGTTGGTGCAGCTCGAGAAGAAGCTGCACAGTTTGCAGCCGCACGCCAGCTTCCGATTATTCCTGACCATGGAGATCAGCCCGAAGGTACCGGTCAACCTTCTCCGAGCCGGCCGAATATTCGTGTTCGAGCCACCGCCAGGCATCAGAGCGAACCTCCTCAGAACGTTCAGCACCGTGCCCGCCTCGAGAATGATGAAGGCGCCGAACGAGAGAGCCCGGCTCTACTTTTTGCTCGCGTGGTTCCACGCTATCGTTCAGGAACGTCTACGGTACGCGCCCCTCGGTTGGGCCAAGCACTACGAGTTCAACGAGAGCGATCTGCGAGTCGCCTGCGACACTCTCGACACCTGGATCGAGGCCACCGCGATGGGAAGGACCAACTTGCCCCCGGAAAAGGTACCTTGGGACGCGTTGGTCACGCTGCTCTCTCAATGCATATACGGCGGCAAGATCGACAACGACTTTGACCAGCGATTGTTGGCTTCTTTCCTTCGGAAACTGTTCACACCGAGGTCCTTCGAGACCGACTTTGCGCTGGTCGCCAACATCGACGCTTTACAGAGCAACCAGAGACACATTACCATGCCCGACGGCACAAGGAGGGACCATTTTCTCAAATGGATCGAGTCCTTGTCCGACAGGCAGACACCCTCTTGGCTCGGGTTGCCGAACAACGCGGAGAAAGTGCTGCTCACCACCAGAGGAACGGATCTGGTGTCCAAGTTGTTGAAGATGCAGCAGCTGGAAGACGAAGACGAATTGGCCTATTCGAACGAGGAGTCTTTGGACACGCCTAGGGAGGCAGAGGCGGACGGGCGACCCTCGTGGATGAGGACGTTGCACAATTCGGCCTCGACTTGGTTACAGCTGCTTCCAAAGAATCTGCCGACCCTAAGGAGAACCGTCGAGAACATCAAGGACCCGCTCTACAGATATTTTGAGAGGGAAGTGAACAGCGGCGCCAAGTTGCTGCAAGACGTGATACACGATTTGGAAGACGTTGTTCTAATTTGTCAGGTATTCGCTATTCTATTCCAGTCTAGTCTATTCCATTCTGTTTATCAATGGACTTTGTAGTTAATCATGCCCGTTCTCTTCTCCGTTTGCGCGCGCGCGCGCGCGTAGGGTAAGAAGAAACAGACCAATTATCATAGAACCATGTTATCGGAACTGGTAAAAGGAATTTTACCGGGTGGCTGGAGGCGGTACACCGTTCCAAGAGGATGCACAGTGATACAGTGGATCACGGACTTTAGTCACAGGGTGTCGCAACTGCAAGAAGTTTCACGGCTAGTGTCCCAAGGTGGAGCCAAAGAGATCAAGGTTCGAGAGAATTTTCTTACGATTCTCAGGATTACCATTATTATACGATTGCTCGTTACGATCCTACAATTTTCAGAGTTTCCCCGTTTGGCTCGGAGGGCTATTGAACCCGGAGGCATACATAACGGCGACGAGACAGTGCATAGCGCAGGCAAACAGTTGGTCCCTGGAGGAGCTTCAATTGGACGTGACTATAGGGGATGGCGACAACATCGCAACCGACGACTGTTCATTCGCTGTGACTGGCTTGAAGCTGCAAGGAGCACAGTGCAAGGATAACCAGCTGTACTTGACTTCGACAATCATGACCGATTTACCAGTTACCATGTTGAGGTGGATACGATCCTCCACCGACGAGGTCCGCATAGGAAAGCTATCCTTGCCGGTTTATCTCAACAGCACACGTACAGAGTTGCTCTTTACCGTCGACTTAAATATTGCTCCTAGTCAAGATCCTCACAGTTTTTACGAGAGGGGAGTCGCCGTTCTCACATCCACCGCTTTGAATTAACCAACTTACCTTTTTAATCGTTATAGTTTATTCTTTCGAGAGCGAGCCTTTCGAGATTTTGCGAACGTTTCGAGTAATCGGCTATCGGAACCAAATATGTAACGACTAACCAACCGATACCGTTTTCACGTTTATTTCCAACAATTTCAACTTGTCAAGTAGAGCTCGGGAATGGGCAAACTTCTCGTTCCCTTCGATGCTAATTCCTGTCCGACACATAGCGTAAGATATCATAAAGATATTTATTTATATCTGTCCGTTTATCATTATTTATGAGCTAACAAGTTTAACAACTACGTCGCTAATTATCTCATTTTAATTATAATATAACAGTACTAGATGTTTGTATAACTTGGCATTCGATTGCTGGCGGACAAACGTTTGCCCATTACACCCAATGTAACAAATAAAAATATATATATATATACATAGGAGTATATGGTGAAGAAATTTATTTAACGCATCGCAAGATTGTTTTTCTGCACATCATGCAACGTGCAATTTTAAGAATCGCCGCTCTATTCGACGATTAGCATAATAGAGAGAGAGAGAGAGAGAGAGAGAGAGAGAGAGAGAGAGAGAGAGAGAGAGAGAAAGAGTCTATAGGAAACGATTGTCTTTTCGATAAAGAGGTTGTAATATACATAGTTTATTTAGTTTTGTATACGTTCGAAAATTAAAGGCTTTCTATAATAAAGTTACATTACGTTTGCTTCAGTGTAAGTACTAAAGTACTCTAGAATTTGTATTATTTCAATGGCATCTAATAAAGAACTTACTGTGCTACACGAGCATTATTCTAGAAAAAGAGAACTCCTTGGTATGTAATTACACGGCACCTCGATACTAAAGTAGATGATAATGATATGTAAAATTTTGATTCGTATCGGGTGTAATCGAATGAAAATATCGAGAATTATAAAAGAACATAAAAACTTTATTATGGTCCATAATATCAGGTATAGCAGTTACACGTATGAGATTTAGTTAAAATATTTGCGGCACTCTATATAACTACTTAATGGTCTATACATATATAATAATAATAATAATAATAATACAATTTTTACATTATTCTCTTTCTGGCCGGACTTCGGTTCTAGTCGTTTTAATTGTATTGCTGGCTACGCTTAAACGTATGTACATAGTTCACCCTAAAATACGTACTCGCGTTAAATATTTGAAGGGGTGATTCTACAATTCAATTTAAGATGGAAAAATATTAACGTTTTCGCTGTCATTGTAACCGTAACTATGTAACTGTAACTGTAACTAACTGTAACCGTACTTGTAACTGTAACGGCTTCGTTTAGAGGGCAAACAGTGACGTATCGTATCACAGAAAGAGAAACAGACAGACACAGAGAACTGGTTCACATTGTTGGTTGACTTTGATCGTTGATAGTTTCGGAACGAAGCCAATACAGGAAAATCATCCCTTACAAGATTTGACGCGCGTAATCGAACATATTGTGTATACGTTTGATTTGTTAATATCCGACAAAAAAAAAAAAAAGAAAAAGTAAACATCGCGATATTTGTACGCGCATCGACCGAAAATATGGTAATATTCGATGAACGCTGGACGGACTGTACAGACGCAAGACAAACCAGTCGTTACCGCCGCTAACGAACGGCATTTAACGCTGAACAAGCAAATTTTTCTTCAGATACTTGGTTTAAACGCTATTATATACATTACTACGATAAACTTAGCAGGAAACGATAGCAGTAAATGTCAAAAATCATTGTAAAGTACACTGGTTCGAAACGAGTTGAACATTAACGCATCTCGGATACGCGCAAATATTAAAACTTAAAAGTTACAGCCATCGAAGCACGACCTAAGCCAGACCACGTTGCGCGTTTGTCGCTATCCGATTCTCGCTGTCGCATAGCAAAATCATTGTACGATATATAGAGCAACGAGAAAATTACGCCGTTGATCGTCGCGAGTAAGAAATAACGATATATCAAGAGAAAGAAATACTGTGTTCAGTCTAAGATGAAATGAATCGCCAGTTGAAATCGAAGCGACAATCCGACGGTGCTCGTCGTGGCACAACTTGACTCGTCTAGTCTGCGCCAATTAGCGAATTAGCAGATTAGCGAATCAGCGGATCAGCAGATTGGCGGAACACAAACAATATCGTTGAAACGAGATAAAGGGGAGATAAACCGATAGATACTTGGATACGAATCCGATATAAAATCAAGGATAAAGAACGCAAGTTTGCGTACTGTTCTCGCAGTGTTTCGCTTAGAAAAACTTGGCCTAGATACGTAGATAGTCTATAGGCCACAGAAACAGTTTATATCACAGAAACGGAGTCATCCGTTTCCACGGCAGTCTTTTTATCGTTGCTATCGACGGTAGCCTGCTGAACGGAGGAGACTAGAGACACGTCCTTCGGGAGGACCAAGGATTCTTGGCCGATAGGCGCAGCGGCCTCGACTAGATTTTCGACGGAGGCCGCCGTCGTTGGCTCGTCGTGGCAAAAGCTTCTACGCAGGGACTGTTGGGTTCGCGCAGTCCCTCTCCTGATGCTGCTTCGAAGTAAATTCGCGACGTCGACCGCGGTTAAGTTCGAACTGCTCGACGATCCGATGGTGGACGGTCTGGTTCGTGTCCTTTCGAGCGTCGAGTGCATCCGCTCGACGGAGCACCCGACCACCGATGCGGTACGACTACCGATCCTCGTCGTCCTGTCTATCGTGTTGGGCCTGTGTCTATCGAGGACGTTGCCATAATTCCTAGCGATCGCAACGCTGCCGTTGCCGTTCTCGTTGTCGTTGTCGTTGCCGTTGCCGTTGCAGTTGCCGTTGTCATCGTCGCCATCGCCTCCTTCGCCTTCGTCGCCGCCTTCGCTAGCGCCAGCGCCGCCACCGCCACCGTCACCGTCAACGTTCTCGACCCGTCCTTCGGTCACGTGAATCGCCACGTCTTGACGCTGTCTTCCCTGATTCATTTCGACGAGGACCGTCGCGTAATCCGGAGGTGGAGGTTGTAACGCGGGCCTTTGTCTTGGAACACTGCTCTCCCCTAACACGTTCGCTATCCGCCTAACGCTCCTCCGGAAACTCTGTCGCAACATCTTCGCGATCCTTGCTCCCGTCGCGGTGGTATAGCTAGGCGGAGGTGTGTATTTTGGGGGCGGGTCCTCGAACGGTACCTCCGTAGTTGCCGACACGATACCGTTACCGTGGATGCTGGTGCTGGTTTCGGTTCCAATCTGTGTTTGGCCATCCTGCGGATCGTCCGTCTCCAAGGAAGGCCGATACAACAGCTGAATTCTCTGCAATACGACATATCACCTGAATTTATTCGGCGAGACTAATGACAACGATGGAGAAATTGCGCGTGTTTGTTAGCGTTTCGTTAGAGGAGCGACACAACTTACACCGTTACACTGCTCGCAGTGATTTACGTTCGCTTCCGCTTGATTGGTCTGTGTTGGTTGGCACAAACAGAGGAAAGATTTGATTTGATTCGAGTAAATTGTTAGCAATATGTGAAATATATATATATATGTATATATGGGAACAGGAGGAAGTCCAACTACGAAGCTCTGTTGCGCGCCAAGTCATATTTTTGAAGAAACAAAGCGTATCGGGAGAAATACTTACGTCAAATATATCCGGCGGACCGCTGTTCAAGTACCGACAGGTCTGTATAATAGCCACGGCCGGTATAGTTAATATCGGTATCAGTTGAACGGCAGCTCCCAGCTGCCTCGCCCACACCGACCAGTAATCTTTGGTAGTGCGTCGATAAGAGTACAGTTCTCGAAACCCGGCGTTCTTGAACACCGTGATACCAAGTACCTGTGTATTTCGGAACAACCACAGGATTAATATAACACCTATACGATTCGTATGCGTGTATGCCAGGCATGTATATCGGTAGAGTAGCTGTACAGATTATTGGTAGAAACTACGAACCATAAGGATAACAGGCAGCACGACGTTCCAAGTAAAAGACAAGAGCGGGCCGGCCCAATGCCGAAGACACCTGCCAGTCGGTGGAAACAATTCAGCGACGACTGCCTCGCCGCTGTGTGGACGACCTCGGACCGCGAACACAGCACCGACTTGCACCAGATACAAGATCATGATCCACCATGAGCCGCCGATCGTATAATCCAAATAATACACTACGTGGATACCCAGCTACAAGCAATCGAAACGGAAAACGTCTAAATAGTTGGAAAAGAAGGAGTACATCGTACATCGTATGTTCTGTCGGGCGTCTTACGAACGATTAATCTTCGAAAAGGAAAAGGAAATATTTAGGGACAGCTTCCCTGCCGAGACACCACTCATGCCACCAAAGACTGCGTAGACGCGGTTCTTATATCCGTCACTTGGATATCGAGAAACATCGCGTTATCCTTGACATGTCCGGAGTACCGAGTCAGAGTGGTGTGCGGAATGAACATATAAATGCCAGATTCTTTGTTGAGGTTTTCCAAGTCTGTGTTACCCCGACCAACGGCCTTGACGAGCTTCTTGACGTCGAGGGCCGGGTTTTCTTGATTTCTCAAGGTGACGGTGGCTCGAAGAATACAGGGCCAATCCAACAGCGGATCCCACTCGCCCTTTTCCACGCGAAGGCATCCGACGATGTGTCGACCCTTCCATCTTCCTAAACCGTTCAAGTATAACTCGACTCTCAGATTGTACCCGTATTCTTTGTTCGAGAATCTCGGACTATACAGAACGGTCTCGCTTTCTTTCGCCTCGGACATATTTTCTTTGTACCGGTCGATCCTCCACAACAGTCGACCGTTCGTTGGAAATCGACCGGAAGACTCGCGATCGCACAGACACTCGGTGCAGGATCGCACGGTCGAACACCTCTGACTCTCTTTGATCAGTTCCTCGAGATACTCGAGGTTCTCCTTCGCCTGAAACTTCAGTCCCTTGACGATAGTTTTCTGTTCCGCCACTATCGCCTTCTGCGCTCGCGCTTCTTCCGCCAGAACGTCGACCTTCCGAGTCAGAAGATTCTGTCGCTCCGTTGACTCGTTCGAGCTTTTGCAACGCATTTCCAGTTCCAACTTGAGGTCGTGGATCAGCTGCCGTTGCTCCTGCTGCCAGGCTTTGCTCGTTTCGAGCTTCTCTGGGGTTAGGAACGATCTGAAATCGTTGAATTCGGTGCTCCAGTTGTTTTGCGCACGGTCGCGTTCGTTCTGCTCGTGAATCAGATCGTCGTGCAGCAGCCTCAACTGACGAGAGATCCGCTGGAAGCTGAGATTGTTGCGGTGTTCCATGTTGTCGCAGCAAATCTCCAATCGAGTCAAACGTTCCTCCAGCGGCGGTAACGTGTCGATCGACTCTTGCTGAGAACGGAACAGCTCTACGCACCGATTCAGCTTGTCCCGAAGATCGTTCCGTTCCTCCTCCAGGTTGTGGATCGCGGACCGGAGCAACGTTAACGCGGAGAACACTTTGTTCCTCCACAAACAGTCCTGCACCTCCCTGATCTGACCGAGCCGCATCGTTGCATTTTTATCGCAGGATCTTCGATGGTCCTCCATGGTTTTTCGGGGCACGTAGACTCCGCACCGATACGGACATTCCATCAGTACCGATCCGCAGTGTTTCACATGATCGAACAGATGTCTTTGGTCGAGAAACTCGTTGCAAAAATAACACGGTATGCTCCGACGTACCACGGAATCGATTTCGTTGCTCATCCTCGAAAACGACGCGGCGACTCTCTCTCTCTCTCGATACTGATACCGATACACCGATGAAACGACGCGAGTAATCGCGTTACCGCTCGAAGAGATAGCCGTTATCGCGTTGTTATCTTTGACGAAATACAGCCGAGGCCTGGCTGCAGCGATAAACGCGAGCACCGATAGATACCGGTTCGTTTCGTTCGAAATCGTAGGGGCGTGTCGGACCAGGTTTGTTCAGAGATTTGTATTTAGGTGGCCAGGTTTGTACCAGGTTTCGGACGTAAACATATACCTGTATCGATCTCCGTTCTCTAAATATTTCGAAGAATAAGAGTAAGCGTTTTTGCAAAAGTATGGTGTATTCGCTTACCTCGGTGGCCATCGGTAATCCCAGTATGTAGCCGCAGGCGCAGCTAAAAAAGGTGATAGTAGTTTCCCAGAGTTTCATCATTTTCGTGTTGATAGCCATGATACCGGTTATCACGCAGTGCCATATCGCCAACTGCGATACACCAGAGACTGTGTTTTTCTTTTGTTCTTTGTCCGAGTAAAGGTTCGTTCGCGAACCGGTCAAGATTGAAAATTGATTGTACCTGTTGCGCTATTCCAAAGAGTATCAGTACAAAGTAGAAGAGGACCGCCCAGAACGGGGAAACTTGCTCGGTTCCTAGTAAAGCTAACGTCGCGGGGACCAACTCGGTGGAGAGTCTGAGGGCTTGGTAACCAGATTCACCGAAATCCGCCCCGGGACGAGTTACGCGTTCTCCGACGATGAACGACGCGTGAGCCATAAATCTCTCGGGCGTGGAGCTATATCCTGGCGGGGCTGGCTGGTTCGTTGGTCTCAAGAACACGTACGACGATATTCGTTCTGAAACGCAAGGCCGCTATCTTCAGACAGAGTAACAGGCAGGTAATTCGGTAACGCGAAATCATGCGTACAGCACGACGTACGAATGTAGGACGACAGAGCTACAGGACTACGCTTACCGAACGAACTCGGAATATACACGTAACCGTGATGTTTGAGGATTTGCACGCAAGTGTTTGCTAGAAAAGCTGCGAGAAGTAGAACCACTATGGTCAACACTATCACGAGGCTGGTGTCCCGTTGCAGAAGATGCTTGTGCTTATTGTGAGCTGCTATCTGGAAGACAGAGGTAAAGATCCTTTTAAATCGATTCTCGAGTCCGAGTGACCGCCGATCGATCGTTTGATCGGTGGTGCCGATTATGTGTACGCGTATTATCTCCGACGAGCATCGCGTACCTGCATAGCGGCCGCGCCGAGCAACCCCCACGTGAGAAACACCTCGATGGATGCCGCCACCCACGACTTGCCGTTGACGAAGAACTCGGTCCCAACGGTGGCTGGAAAGAGCTGATGTATCGAACCCGGTGGTGTCAGGCCGAGCAATTTCGTGCAGAGGACCAGAGTGCCGAACACGGGTATCAGCGTGAACACGTAAACCACTTTCCCGTAGGATCTCAAACCTGAAAGGATTCGAATCGATATCGGGTTACGCGTACTCGTACGCGAGCCGTCGTTCGAAGAGTACCTTTGCTCAAAGAGACGAACACGATCATCCAGACGACAGCCAAATTGAAAGCGACTTGAAACTTCAAGGTGACCACACCGGGGTCCGGCTCGTTCAAATGGTGCCTCTGCAAGACGACGCCACTGAAATAATCCGGCACCGTTTCGTACAGTTTGTACAACATCGTGCTGCTTGCGTTCTGCGCGGTCTTGTCTACCCTGTACAGGGAATACGGTTCCGCCCATCGGTACTTGTCCTGCTTCGTGATGAACGAATCCCTAAAAAGTCGAAAGTTTCGAGTTTTTCCCTGGTTTTCTCTCGTTTCATTTTCTTTCGTTTTCCCGCGATTTCGTCGATTACGCAACGCGACGCTCGACGAGTCTGTCGAGACGCGCGGTCCGCGTTAGGTAGAAAGTTACGGCCCGTATGGCCGTACCTGAAGTACACGAACATCCAGGACACGCCGACGATGCTGTAGATGCCGATGAACGCTTGCGCGGTCAGCAGAGCTATGCCGACACCTTGAAAAAGGGGAGAGATCCTCCACATGTCCACGGAACCAGCCGCCAATCTCTGTCCGAGGCAAACGTGCAACGTGAACAGAGGAATGCCCAGAACCAGAGACAATATCAGAAACTGTACAATGAAGTTCGCTGTAACAAGAAAACGGAAACGGAAATGAATCGTTCACACTGAAACGGGTCTGTTCAGAATTGATTGACCATCTGTTTTCGAATTTTGAGCAGATCAGGCACGTACTCGCGCCTATCGGATCGGACCTACTCACCTCCGAATTGTATGCTAAGAATGGAGAATCTGCTTATGTTGAATAAGCCAAGAGTACAACTGAGGCAGGCCAATGCAGGACTGAGAGCATGCGGCCATCTCCCCAACGGGTTTGCGTCTTCGTCCTCGTCCTCCCCTCTGTCTCCATCCCTGTCGACGTCTCTTTGCCTTTCGCATATTCTACATGGAAAAACGAGAGCGCGTTAAAGAACCATAATCAGAGTGGACGGTGGAGAAATTCTCATTTTCGAATTTGGAACTCTTAGTGTGTGCAGCAATTTGCAATTTGCAATTTGAAATTTCGAATCCAATCCGTTCGGGAGCGCGGGCGCGCGCGCGCGCGAAACACGCCACGCGTTGCGACAAAACTTTCGCAGGTTCGCAGAAAGTCAAGAGGTGCGGCGGCGGGCAAATAAATCGCAACGAGCCACGAGTACGAGTCGCAGGCTCGTCGACTGTGTCGATAATAGACACAGGAGGATCGTGGCGGCGGTACCGTTATCGTGAAATAGAGAGGCGAATGCTTATAAGAGTGGCCAGGCTAACCGCTCCTACGCGGATCCACCTTAAAGACAAAACTGGACCTTGTTTCGCTCGAGGAATACAGAATCATGATATGGTACGTCTTGATCGCCGTGGTCGTGGCCGTCGCAGTGGCAGTTTCAGTCAGCATACTCGATCCATACCGAAAAATATTGAAACGATCGATCAACTCGTTTCTTCGATGGAACTCGAGGCGTAATTTTGTACGAGTGGTCATTGTTCGTGTTCAAAGCAAAAAGACTCTTGAAAATTTCAAGATTGACCAGCAACGTCCGCGAAACGCTAAAAATAGAAACAGGATATTTTATCGATTAATCGATAAAACTGACCGCGTCTAATGACCACGATACCTCGAACCAGCGGTGTGTACTAATAATGCACGCGATTAGAGACACGCAAACGATAGATTTTGTCGCGATAGCACCGTGGTTCGTTCGCCAGCGGTTCCACCGAGTCTGAACAGTCTGAAGTAAAAGCGCCGAGAAAGGAACTACATGTTCTATTCGCTCGAATCATAGATCCCTTCTTCCTTCCCGGGTTCTATGTTGTATATTCTATATATTCTATACCGTATGTACAGCTATTTCAGAGGCGTCCTGTGTAATAGTAGTTCCACCGTCTACAGCCTACGCGTATGGGTTTGCCGCGTCATGCCTCCAGTATGATAATTGCTCGATAGTTACAGGTAGCGTATTACATTTGAAACATTTCAATGCTACCCTTGAAAGGGTAAGATCGAATCGAACCGTTTCCCTTCGACGACGGTCGGAGAAACATTTACCAGCAGGCACAAATTTCTGTCGGTTGCGACAGACTCGAAGGAATATTAACATGTTCGTAGCCAACGTCGTATAATCGTATAATCGTATAATCGTATAGCCGAACAATTGCGCAACTGGCGCGAACAAACACAAATTACTATTGCGCGCTTTCGATATTTCTTTAATCGGAATTTTCTACAAATTCATGATTTCTTTTGTTTTTTTGTTGTTGTCTTCTTTGCCGTTTTCTATACTTAACATTGGAAAAACCGCCGCTCGACGTTTACGTCTCGAAGTCAAAGTATATCGTGATTCTTCGCGAATATTCGAAGAAAAGTATTTACGTACGTTCGTTCTCAGCCTTGAAATAGAAACAACGCGTTAACAACTCTGCAAACTTTCGAGCACCGTTTACGCAATCTCTTCCGAATTGGGCAATATTATGTAGAAGCGGTGGCACGCACCTGAATCGGTGTTTTCGAAAAGAAAAAAAATTGTTCAAGTTAAAATGAAGATTGCTTCTCGAGAGTCGCAATTAAACCGTGGGAACGAACATGGGAAGATCATCCGACGACCCGGGTTCGAAGCGACTGTTCGAGCGCAAGCTTATCTCGTTGAAATCACCGGGATCTCTCGATGCTTCGAGTTGGCCAACTTTTCGCGGCGCATCGCGACGATTCGTGTGTTGCTATAACCATCGCGTAAAAATCCAACGAGTTAAGTAGACAGAGAGATTGAGGCGCGACTCGGTTCTTCGAAAGTCTAAAGTCGTCCAATTCGCACCATCTATTCGACAACCTTGATTCTCGTTTATCGGTAGTGCTCGAAACACCGCGCGTCGTCTCGTCTCGCTTCGTCGTCACCGTCGCTGCGCTGGTGCGGTGTCGCGACCGTGTCTGGTCTCTCCATGCTTCTCCTCCTTCACGGCCTACGAATGCTAGTTTCGGAATCTTGATCGAACGCACAACTATTTACTTAGTTTCAAGGACACAGGGACTCGGCACGGTGTTTCAAGGAAAACTAGTCATCGGCGATCGGCACAGTTCCTTACGACTGTTGCTCGACAAAAGGTTCTCTTGCTGGCGTTGCATCGCAAATTATTTCTCGGTCAACCATCGGATATCGTATTCTGCTTAAACTCCCTTTCGTAGTGCCGAAAACGATTCGATGGATAGGCTTGGTCGGATACATGTACTCGCATATTTTTCCAGCCAGTGCAGAGCGGTGGGTAGTACGTATGCATCGTGTAATGGTACCACGAACATAGTTATCGCCGCGTTCTTTGACCCCCTGTCAAAGTTGACTTACCGAATATGTACTCGCAACAGGAGTTACGTAGCGCGAGATATCGTATCAGGAGATACGCCACTTCCAGACTGCATACGTGGTATGCGATGATCGATTTAGATTCGATTCGACTCTCATCCGTTTAAGCTCAACTAAATTGTTCAATTTTCAAGCTAAAACGCGTAACCGACCCGCTCTCGCTTGCGGATTTCGATATCGGCGACGGTTGTATACGTATAAATTGACAAAGAAAGCGATTTCAAGTTTTTCGACAGCGTAATTGTCGGGTACCTTATTCGATGCCTGCGTTGACTACAGTAAAAGTACTGCCGGCAAATCGTCGGGTCGTGGTTCATCTTGTAGTCATGTCACGACAACGATGTCAACGACCGAGCCTCGTCGAGTCCGTTTCCACGGTACCTATCGATTTTCCTGTGCCTTCGATCTCCGCGTTTCCTGCGCCCGTCCCCCCTTTCTAGTCCAAAGCTCTTCCACCTCGTTGTCCAGCTCAATAGCCACCTCGATGTCCACCTCGATGCCCAACGGACAAAACGATACCGATCTAATAGCAAGGCCGATCGAAGCGAAGCAACGCCGCACCGCACCGCAACGCCGATGAAAATTCGTGCAAAACACGCCTATCTCTGGTCGTCGAGGCTCCACCGATGTCGACGTCGATGTTGGCGTCGGCGTCGGCGTCGATGTTGGCGTCGGCGTCGGCGTCGGCGTCGGCGTCAACGTCGGCGTTGGCGTCGGCGTCGACTCTGCGAGCCAAGAACAATCCAAGTCGAAGACGTAAAGTTTCTGTCGCGTCGCACGCCGACAACGATCTATTCGTTTTCCCTGGCCTCGGAATGATTTTCCGAACGTTCCTTCGCTCGCGAGGCTCCTCTCTGCCTCGTGTCCATGATCGACCACGTTCACATTTACAATAAGCGACAACGGAAAGTTTCGATAACGACATCAACACGGACCAAACAGCGTTTTCCTGGTCATTTTGTCGTCGCTCGAGCACGATTTCCAAAATAGTTTCACGTAGGTTCGCGTGGTCACGCCGATCGAAAATCGAAAAACCCTACGAGTCGGCTCGATACTGCACTCGCCGCAATGCGGCCGACGCGATCGATCGCGGCTCGATTTCACGGTCGATCTCGATCGGCAGATTTCGACGGATTTCGGTTATACAACGTTTCGAATCGGATCGGATCCAATCGGACGACTGGTTTGCAACGAGAAAACAAAGCTTTACAAGGATGACTAATGCTTAGTCTCGACGCACCAAGTACTTGGTTCGCGACAGATCAATCTCGAAAGCGAGCGATCTACGCTCTAGCGAGATCTACCGAGATCTACCGCGATCTACCGACGACTAATGCGACGCTCCAAGCGTGATCCTTGATAGACCGGCATCGTTTCGACCATGCACGGCTACCGACGCTTTCGGAATTTCGCCGCGAGCTGAAATTGCTTAGGAATCGGACGATCGACTTTCAGCGTCGGACAAGATTTTAAAATTCGTTGGCGTCTTCTTGCCAACACCAAAACCGACACCAACACCAACACCGACACCGACACCGACACCGACACCGATACCGACTCCTGCACCAGCTCCAGCAGCTACTGTAGCGAGTACTGGCTACTAAACCATTGTGAACTGTTTTTACGTACGTAGAATCCGTCTGAAGCCGCTGTATAACTGTACACGGACAGAGTCACGTGATGACAGAGATAGGCAGACGAGCGCACGTGTACTCTTGCCAGACCGATCCTTCCGCTAAAGAATTTGATCGTGGTCGATCAAAATTCTTTTCTTCGTTTCGATTTAGAGAACCGTTCAGGGGAACTGGTCGATGCCAATTTATGAATAAATATCGAACGGATTGAACGTGCTGCGAATCGTCGACCAGAGAATGGTCTGTAATTCGTATGGTTTCTTAATTTGCTACCTATTTGGTTCTAGGACAGCCTATTTCACCTTGTGCCATCGACAACGTCTACCGATCGATTATCTGTCTGTCTATCTGCACCGTGCGGTCAAACGATTCTTCAGAGTCTAATAACCCAGACGCAATATCAACGCCGCGCGTCAAACATCACGCGTCAAACATCACGCGTCAAACGTCAAACGTCAAACGTCAAACGTCAAGTGTCGTTGCGCGTCGCAACGTCGCGGCGCGGCGGCATTGTGAACGTCGCGATTCAGCCACAACACAGTCACTTTTCCACAAATCGGTCAGTTTTGTTTTTCCTGTGAACGGTTTGATGTTATGCGTGCGTATATCCAATATCGCGGACTGAAAAAATGATACGTTCGGTCGGGCTGACTAATCACGCAGGACGTTGATTCGCCAATTGCGTAGCGCAAATTTCGTTTCGCGCAAACATCGGGATCACATTTCGTATTCTTCGATGACATTATGACACGCGTCATCGATGTCGCAATACCGCAATAGATTAAGAAAGCGCGACGATCAAGAATCCACGCGGTGCGCGAAGAGAACCGTGCCGATGCGATCCGAACGATATCATTCGAAAGCGAGATTGAACCTTGTAACTTGCAACTTGGTCGAGAATCTGCGATCGGTCGATCGGTTTTTGTTGCCGTATGAACAACAACGATTCGATACGTCGGCGTCGGTGCAACCGTGCCGCGGTATCAGGATAGCAGCGAAGGCAGGAGGCGTGCGCCGCTTGCGCGTGCTGCAACCGATACATCGACGCGGTGTGCAAGTGCACCGAAAACTTTATTTATAGCGAGACGCTTCTCTCTCTCTCTCTCTCTCTCTCTCTCTCTCTCTCTCTCTCTCTCTCTCCCTCTCTCTCTCTCTCTCTCTCTCTCTCTCTCTCTCTCTCTCTCTCTCTCTCACACACACACACACACACATCATCATCACTCTGACGATTCAATAACGTTTTCGCTTTCGACAAGTGCGATCGATAAATCGTTATAATGGGACCAAAACGCATCTTGAACGGTTTGCTTGTGCGTCTGTTATGCATCGAACGGGTTGATTTGTGTCCAGAATTATATTGAAAGTTGAGCAGTGACGAATTTCCACGTGTTGTCGATGCCATTGGCGCGATGGTTTGGGTAACGGGAATTTTTTCTCGGAAATGCAGCGCGAATGTTGTGGTTTCGTAAGCTCGAGGTTGTATGCAATCGGTAAAGCGAAAACGATTCAGCGATTGTTGCGCAGCCTGCTTCCTATTTAGAGAATCGTGAAACGGTTTTTGAAAAATCAGTGTCACCCTGGTGCCATATCCGCCGACGAAGGCAGTGCATGCGTACAACGCTTGAAATCGCTGAAAATAAGCTCGCTTTCGATTCGTTCACAGTGTACTCAAACATTGAGTACATACACAGTGAGTTCAAAGTATTAGAACCCGAGGCGAGGCTAGAAACAGGTAACCGTAGCTTACGCGATATGCACCGATGTTTCGTGTTTGAACAGCGATACAGAATTATTCGTACAGGTATTTTGAAACGATCGCACGGTCACCGCTTACGTTAGACCTCTAGCGTACACACGTCCGTATGCCAGTACATTTCTTCTTATCGATTGTGTCCCGAGCAGAGCCGTTGGCTTTGTTCGAGTTCGGCTCGTCGCACAGTGGGGAAACGGCCGATTTAAGAATGCAAACAAAACTCGATGCGTATAGAATACATGTAACAGAGAATTATCGATTATTAGTAGCGTGCAGAATTTTGCACTCCTAAATCGGCCGTTTTCAAACCAAGTCAGCCTAGCCCAGACCAGACCAGAGCAGACCAGGCAGGCAGGTAGTAGACCGACACCACCTCCCTCCCCCCGAGTCCCAAGAGCTCTGCTGAACGCCAATTGCTGTATACATATGTATGTTCTAACGATTTTTTCTTATCAACAAGGGCGACCAACATATTACGGTATACGGTAAGTAAGAAGTATGCTACCGTCTGCGGCAAGAAACAGTTTTACCTTTGGTCTGATCTGTTCCGATCTCGAAGCTCAGCAGTTGCTAAACTTTCTTTTCAGTTTGATTCATTCGGGAGGCGAAAAACGAATCGACCAAGAAAAATTACACCTAGTTACGTTCATCGTCGAAGTAACGGCTGCCAAAATATTCTGAAAGTAAGTTGGAATCGTGTCTAGATCAGTAGCGACGCGCGACGGTTCTCAAACGATTCATTCCGGCCAATTACACAAGTTTGACAAGCGTTATCGTTGGGGCGCGATGAACTTTTGTTCCCAATATGTTTCCGTGTCGGCTTTGAAACAAGAATTTACGGGAACAAATAATAAACCGCATAACAGCAGGGTATGCGCAAAACAGCAGAATCGCGTCGAGCTGCTAATTGGAGCGAGGCAACAATATTTTTTAGTAAAACGAAACGAATACTGGGAATACGTTTGTTCGTCTGTTGTTACCGCCCCCGTACGTACTGCTATTGTGCATACACGCGAGATGCGAGCGTGTACCGTAGAAACTAGAAACTAGCGACTAGAAACTACCAACTGTAAACTATAAACTGTCAACTATCAGGTATCAACTATCAACGCGCTTAGGAAAATTCGAGGGGGAAGAAAAATGCGATGCAATTACAATTATTACATCCGTGTACCGTTAAGGAAGGAGTCCGCATCGGACAGTACCGTTGACCCGAAGTCTCGTGGTGTTCCCGTACTACCACTGACCCAAAAACAACGCTTATTGTTCGCTTGAACCGAAGCGATTACACGTTCCATTCTCTGTTTCTGTTGAAACGTGGGATGGATGCCGACGATTCGAACAAATATTATTTACGGTTACGGTTCTCTACGACGATCATGGTTACGGAGACGAACGTTTCTTTGAACTTTCTCGATTGTGGAATCGTCCTTGATTGACAGAGAAACCGTTTTATTCATTTCGCATAATAGCCAGTGTGTACCCGGTGTGCCTGGTGCCCAGTGACAAGTACTCGATACACAAATTCGGAGAAAAGATGAATCTTCGGAATTTGAATTTGGTACGCTCTATTGTACGAGCATTCTCTCACGACCGCTGTCTCTTGTCTTGCGTCGGAGACGCGCACACGGAACTGCTTCCGACTTTGTCGGAGATCTTGCTCCGTGGCGCTGGTCGTAGATTGCGCAACAGGTTACACGGTTCATCGACGGTGAAACAATCTCTGAGTGATTGCGCGCGATCGCACGATCGCGCGATCGGGATCATCGACCCCCGCGAGCTCGATTCCTTCGTTCGTACGCTAAATTTTCCTTAGCACCTTGGTCAACGAAAACGAAATAGGCCCACAAGAAAACCTATCGGACAATCGGATTCCACATGCAACGAATAGGTGCATATATGTATGTAAAAGACGCCAAAGTCGAGTGCGAATATATCTTCGTATAGAACGAATGCAATGCATTTTGGAAAATAGGTGGCAGCCGGTGGTTACACTTGCCGGAGTTGTCGAATCGAAGATGGAAGAGAAGAGAGTCGATGAAAAAGGATGAGCGCTTACCGTCTGGAAGCGACGCGCTGCGGACTGGTCACCGTGCTCGAAGGTGGACTGGTGGAAGCATCGCCGAAAGAACTGGAACAGGTTGTGGTTCCCGACGCGGTGGTATCGCTACCGGTGGTCGTCGATAGAACGCTGCTCTGCCTGGAGGACAATTCCCGACAGCTCCTGCCGATCTGGGATCGGCTTCCTCTGAATTGTCGTGCACCCCGTCGGGGAGGCACCGCGCTCAGACTGTTTACATTTCTGACAGGAGCGCTGGATGGCCTGAGAAGCGTGCCGGAAGCACCGTTGGTCTGCGCCGCCAGGATCTCTGGCGCGATCAGCGCTATATCCGGCAGCGAGTTCGGTGCGGATGCGATCGTGTTAACGGTCCCGGTCCCTGTCGCACTCGCGCTCGTAGTCACGGTCGCGGTCGCGGTCGTTGTCGTTGTCGCTGTCGCGCTCGAAATCGCAGCGTTTCCGAATCCTCGCCGATTGTCGGAATCGCTGCCGCCACATTGTCGCTCGGCCCCGTCCGGTAGTTTTAGGTGTCGCAGCCGTCTCATAGAAGCTCTAAGCCAGGAGTTGATCAGCGTGGCAGGGTTGTTGTCGCGGGTGGTCTCGTTGCTCGCGTTGCTCGCGTTACAGCGTGGTGCTTCATCGCGATCGATCACCGCCTCGACGAAATCGGCGACCAGCTGGTCGGAGGTGGTCGACCATCGCGAATCACCGACCACCGGGGACTTTGCCGTCTCGGAGGCGTACATCGCGGCACTGCAGCCTGCATCGGTAGCACGGTGCTCGCAGTCGCGCTTGCGCCTTGCACTTTCTCTGGTGGGGGATGCACTCCCTCCACGATGGTGTTCGGTGTTCTCTTGAACCGCGTCCACCGCGACCAGCGTCAACGATGGGTCCGTGGCCGCGGTCCGCGGGCACTCGACTTCCTCCAGCCAAGACCAGTCTACTTCCGAACACTCCGAACGACCGTCCTGGGGATTCGTGTCCTCGTGCAGCTCCTCGTCCACCTCGTCGTCCGGCTTTTCGCCCAGTTTTTTGTCCCCGGAAAATCTGAAAACCATCCAGGCTACGTTATCCCACTGTCGAATCAATGACAGTAGCATCCAATCGAGACAATTTTGTTCTAGACTCTTCTCTACAAAATAATATGTCTCGCCAGGTACGTACAACATATTTAGTCGTTTGGTCGGATCCTACGGACCATAATACCCGTATCCGTACCCGTATCCATACCCACGCTTTCCGCACACGGTTCTCGCGTCACCGCTTCCGGTTTGCCTGTGCCAACTATCGTGTCGCGCGCGACCAACACCCGTACGAATCAAGAGTAAGTCATTTCTCACGATAACGCAAAAAAAAAAAGTAGAAAAAAGAAAGCCGATTACTAGAAAACGCTAATAACGGCCGACGATGCATGGAACAACGGGAAATGGTTCGTCGCAGTCAGCGCACCCGACTGCGACACGATGGTTTACTCGACGGTGATTGAAACGCGTAATACGACCAGTATCGAGCAGCTCTCACCTCGTTACGAGTGTTTCGCGACAACTCGATTTACCATGTACCATTGTGATTTTATTGCACGATTTACGAACACGTCTACCCTTCCGTATTATTCGAGTTTTCGATTATTCGAGCCTACCTACAATGCCGCACGCAATATCCTCGTACCTTGAAATAAAGCTGGACTGCCTACGAGCAGCTTTAGAAGTCGATGGCTTGCTACCGTAATCCCCCAAACTGATGGACCTATCGAACCGCAAGAACGCATCCCTGGATTCATTGTTCGGATTAGCTCCTTCCGTCCACGATTTACGTTGCGCTCCCTGAAAAGATGCTCTTCCCGCCGATCGACCGAACGACCCATCCTCGTAGCGTTTCTTGACCGCAGCGACGCCGTCGCTTGCTTCGAGTTCGAGTTTCAGTTCCCGATCTCGATCAACAGAGCCGGCGCATCTTATCTTTTCCGGGGCGATATCGCTCGAGGACGAAGACGAGGACGAGGACGAGGACGAGGACGAGCTCGAGGACGAGGACGAGGACGAGGGCGAGGACAAGGACAAGGACAAGGACAAGGACGAGGACGAGGACAAGCCAAACATCGACTTGCCTCTGTCGGTAATACGGAAATCGTCACGGAAAAAGTGCTTGTCCGGCGCTTTCCGGTTGAAGGTCGTCGAGGAGCCGCGATGGCAGTTCAACAGGTCCTCGTTTTCGGGAGCGCTTCGCGCGGAGAGCCCCTCGTGCGTATCGCATCGCTCGCGCTCGTATGCCGGGTCCAGCTGATCGAGCTCGATGTCCTCGTGTTCCGCGAGAAAGTCGAAAGCGTTGCTGATCTCCTGTGCCTCGAACGTTTCATAGTCGTGACCCTCGGAGCACAGACGTCCACCGTTTTCAAGATTCGTCGAGATCGCACTTCCGTGATCGACGGTGTCCCGGTGCTCCTCGTTCATCTCGGAACAAGTCTTCGTTATCACTGGCTCTAAATTTTTGGTGATGTCGCGGACTCGCTTGATCGTGTCGGACGAGACAACGTCGATCCTCTTGCGAATGGGCACCACCTGGTCGTGACCCAAAGTGACCAGCACGCCTGTGCTGTCGCTAACGTTCTGCACTTGCTCTTGCTTCCTGGTCAGCGAGAGGGTTTCCTCCAATTTCGGCGGACACACGTCCAGAAGATGCTCCTGCTCGGGCAACGACTCCGCAACCGACACCCGCGGCACGCACACGTCCTCGTTCCCGAGATCGATCAAGTCTCCGTCCTCGTTCGACGCCATTTTCCACCGGGCTACCTCTGAAACGAGAACATTTCCACTCAGTACGAATCAATAACTCGTTCGAATGAACCCTCAACGGTTTACCGTTCACCGTTGTTGATCGTAAATCGTTAATTGCGAATCGTTGCAACATCGCAGCTCCGATCGAACAGAAAGGATAGAACTCGTCTAGCCACGGTTTTTCCTCCTAGCCCTAGCCGTTTCGATCTGTCGGAAATTTGTCTGACCCGAGGAAAGGATGCGCCTAGTCTTCTAATCCAAGAAGCGTTCCTTTAAAGTGGCCCTGTTTTACAACGCGTCGAATCGACGAGTACTCGATCCGCAGCATCTCGTCGATTACGAGAAAATTTTAGTAGATAGCACGATAGGTTCGATCGTACGATCGCAGCATCGAATGGCCACCCACGTTTGAGAAAATTCGATTTTAATAAAGTTTCGAAACGCCGCGCCGTTTAATTACTTATGGTTGCCCGATGATCATCGAGCAGCAACATCGTTGCTCTAACAATCAGTTATGTGTATGTAGGTACATACGATATTGGAATCGGACGAGGTCGCATCCAAAGCGACGAACAGTCCTTCCGTAAGGCCCACCGCGGCTACCGGCAACTAATCTGATTGGAAACGACTTACCGTCCGCAAAATACCGAAGGATATTACGAAAAATCCATCCAGGTGTCATGCTCCAATTAATTGCCAAGTCGAAACGGTACCGACCGCATACGAGTTTACCGTTCGAAGAGGTGCGTCCGAATGCTGAACGCTCGAGGAAAATTATTAGCCAGAGTTTCGACGACGGTGTTACACTATTATTAGACGTTATTAACGTCGCGACGCTAACAGATAGATCCGCGTGCATCGATTGTTTCAAAGAAACTCATCCGAAATATCTGCTTAACCAGGGTCGCGTCCATGATTCCGTGGCCACTAATTCTAAGAATGCGAGCAAGCGCTCTTGACATTCGGCATCCGGCGTTTGATGTCCCTGCCCCTTTGGTTCCACAAAGTAGGGCCGCCGCCGCCGCTCCCCCCCCCTCCCATTCTCGAAACGTAAAAAGAATTTTTTTGGTCATGGCCAGCTATTGCTATTGCATCGATATTTCTGATTTGTCACGTGCATGTCCCCGTTCATGTTTTCCCCGTGCTCCAACTTGGTGCTCTAAGCTATTACATAGAAGGATTTCGGGCGATCCAGTCAATTTTTCCGAAGCGATTTAAAAAGTTCAACGAACTGCGAGTTGAACGCAGCGGCGCCGACACAGGGTCTGACCAATTTCATTGGTCTCTGCGAGAATAAGTAGGAAAGGTCGCGTACATAAGATACTGCCGATTCGCCATATTTCTCCGAGTCGGTTGAAAATAGCTTGCACTGGATTAAATCTTCTCTTCCTATTTCTATCTGAACATTCCATTTTTCTCTTCCGTTTCTCGAAACATTTCTCTTCTCGACTTTTGTCATTGGTTCGTGGACACCCCGTAGTCGTAGAACGTATGCAAGCGGCAAGCGTGTGTATGTAGTATCCGGTACCTATATGTATACTTGTGCAGTGTGTAGTATGTATGTACCTACTGTGCGTGCGTGTGCGTGTGCGTGCGTGTGTGTGTGTGCGTGTGTGTGTGCGTGTGTGTGCGTGTGTGCGTGCGAGGAAATTGGTGACATCGACGCTCAAGGGGCATGCAAGAGAGCAACCTCGAAAGATTTTTCGGTGATCCATCGGTAATCCTGCTGCAAAGACTGCAGACTGGAACCAAGATGCTGTCACGGTTGATAATACGTCGTCGCGTTGGGACGAGCCCGTTGCCAGCACGCATGTCCAAGTAACAAACAAGTAACAGGTAACAGGTAACAGGTAACCGGTAACCGGTAACCGGTAACCGGACCTTCTCACTCAGCTGGCAACGGCTCTACATAGCTCGTTCGTGAATCACGAACCAGGACAACGCCTCGAGAATATTCGTTTGGAGTTTCGACTCGATGAGCAGCCAGAAAGAAACCCGACAATTGCAAAATTGCTGCCCGCGTAATGTTCAAATTACTTTTGATTCGGACGCGTTCGCTGGAGAAACTTATTTGGTCACCTTGAAGCAGGATGCGTTGGAAATACGTTGAAAGGATGCAACAGAATTGTTGTACGTGTTACAGCCAGAAATGGCGGGTGTCCTACTCCCCTTTATTACTCTCGCCGTTCCTTTTATTACCAGCCGATAACGTTCGTTCGTTTAGCGGTATTTTCAACGCTATTTTCTATTGAAAATTGCCAAGATTGTCGAGATTATTGAACGCGTACACGCGTTAAACGTTCTCGACGTTGTGCATATGTACATGCGTACACGTATTCTTCGAATTCTTATTTCACTCGACATTCTTGTGCCACGAGCCCACTCGTCCGAAAGGCGCGTGTAGGACCGACCCTAAAATGAAAGTTTCGGAGTGACGGTTGTAAAATTACCAAGAAAATTGCCACGGTCGTTTACCCTTGCCAGAGATCTACGTACGAACACCATCGCGCACTCCTAATTCATTGTTTCGTCCGATCGTCTCGCGATGCGACGAATAAGCGATAATAACGCGATCATACGTTATTTACGTAAACTTGGTTTCACGGCTTTTTACCCCGAAGTCAAGTAGGTCGCGGTTAGTAACGGTAACGGACTTTGACGTGTAGACACTACTGTAGACTGTAGACAGCAGACAGACCCATGGAAACAGATACATATACGTATGCACGTATATACTGGTATTTAATAAAAATATCAAACTACATACCGTGAAAGTATGATTAAGCGCGCGACAATTAACCATAACGTCGCGTCGGTTTCGGAGTTTCCAGCAAATTCGTTCCCCAGTGTTTATCTTATCAACGTCGTACCGCACCAACGCGTTTCGTTCAAGCGATATTCGCTTATTTCCGACAAGACATCCGAGCAACTACATATAGTAGTCCCCGCTCCTGGACTTGGTTTTCTTCGTTACTTGAAAAATATTACGATATCCTGACTATTATTGATACATGCACGTTCGAAGGCCAACTACTCCTACACGCACTTGTATGTATGTATACCGATCACGACATTACTTTAAATCAGTTTCTCTTGTCCGATTGTTATTTTTTGCAAGCAATGCGAATGCGCATGCGTTTAACACGCATGTTATGTTATGTTATGTTATGTTATTTTATACTATGTTATGGTATAAAGATTAAAGAAGCGAATACGCGTACCCTTGGCTCCGTTGAATTTTCAAAAAGATCGTCCACAGATCGAAAGTCTTGGATCGTCGTCGATAGACTGGTTGGCGCGACGTAGAATCGTGCTGCGAGCAGTCCAAGATTTCATTTCTCCTGGAAATTTCCTTGGACGGACGCGCAGAGAACACAAAAACACCGACACCACTCGGCAATTATTTCATTTCGAATCCTGTCATTGCATTCGCGAAAGACCGAGTTCTACTCTTGCGTTTCACACTTTCACATCTCCGTTGTTGCATTGTACAAAAGAAATGCACTTGTATCAACACGATCGGAAAACGTGCCATAGAACGTGTTCTACGGGACGGGATGCAACGGTCTTCTCTCTCTCTGAAATTCGTAAACCGATCGCGACCGAGCATAACGCCATCTAAAAATATTGTAAAACTGACTGGCTCGGCCAGAAGCGTACCCTACGAAAACAGAAAGAAAAGTTTTATACCGCTCTTGTTGTTGTTCTTGTTCTTGTTCTTGTTTCTCCTCCGTGCACATCGACAAGCTCGACTGGATAATAATGGTCTAGTCCTTAGTTAGGCTATTCCGAGAAAAGTTCGGTGGAGATCGGATTATCGGTTTTCGCAAATAAAACTCTCCGGACGTGTTTCGACTTTAGCTCGATCGAATGGAATTGCCTCGATCTATGGGATTCTCGCGAACCATTGAATCAACTACGCGAGAGGTTCTCGAGTCGACTTTCTGCATTTTTGATCGAACACGATTGCTCGCGTCTTCGTCCGCGGTACGTGTCCGAAAAATCGATCGAAGATCACGACGGTGCGCACGTTCCTCGAGCGGTTCGAGCGGTTCGAGCCCCACTTTTGAATTCGATTGCTCTGTTATTTTTGGCACTGGTCAACTCGGCGGTGGTCGCTCGAGAAACATCAGGTACATATGCACGTAGGGCACTGGCGACTGCTGGCGACCAACTGGGATGCCACTAAATATCGTAGCAACGAACCAGCAACCATCGCACCATCATCGCACCGTTTCGTTTCATTTCATTCCATTTAGGAGACTTCAAAGAATACGTGTTTGTCTTTTAGCAGGCTCGTCGGACGCACGGGTATGCACCTTTGTCCGGGAACTCGACGAACCATTCGCTACAACGCGCCACGTAGATGATACGAAACGAGTGAGATATACTTCACGGTATCCGAGTAAGGCACGCACTGAGAAAGAACGAACGTCGGCAAGGAGAGTCCGATGCGTGCATTCACCAATTCACTACTGATCTTCGGTGTACGTTGGTGTGCGTAACACGGTACGCGTGCTTGTCTCGCTGCTTTGGCTGGCCTGGCCTGGCCTGGCTTGGCCTGCTTTGCCTCACTTGCCTGCCTGCCTGCCTGCCTGCCTGCCTACCTGCCCGACTGCTTGCTAGCTTGCCTCTACCTCGCTACGTACCGCTCGCTTGCTTATCCATAGGAAAGAGCGTGTGCATAGACCCAATGGCAGAAAGAAAGGAAATCAAGAGGAAAGAGCCAGTGCATTGGGAAAGGGTGAAAAAGAACAGCCAACTCGGAGAGAGAACAAGCACAGGCGAAAGCGGACGGGCAAACTCCAACATTTACCCGACGATACAACTTACAATTAGAATATGAACACCGTACTGCTCGATCTTTCTTTTATTCTCATTGTTGTTAATAGAGGATCTACTTTACCAGTTCCGTGTATCCAACGGAATACAAGTAAATTCGTGACACGATTAATCGGTGTATGTACAAACAATTGATTCTTTTTATTTATTCACTCTATATAGGAGGAAAATACAAAAATCAGTTATTAATTCACGATATCAAATCGTTCAACTTCCTTTCTAACAGTTCCGAGTTTAAACGATGCTTGCAAAGGAACTGACCCTCCAAAAAAAGAACTGGAATGTCGTGTTTGTAGAGTTTAAGAAATCGTTCGTTTCCTGTTGCTGTAATGTCAACTTCTTGCAATCGATAACGATCGGAAAAATTTGCTCGCAATTCATTCTTTAAAACATCGCAAAGTGGACACGGATTTTTCGTGTACAATGTTAGAGTGGGTGGAGAAGATATCGGATGACACCTATAGAACCAAAGAGAAAAACCTTTATTCTATCAAAGAAACTCTCGTGCTTTCTTCCTTATACATGATATGCTTTATTTTTCGTAAAAATCTGATATAAAAAGACAATGTTCTTAAACATAATCAACAATTAAATTACACATTTTCGTGCACGGTAAAAAAATATCTTGTTCGCAATTAGTTCGATATAAAACTATTATGTACCTAGTGGCTATGGCTAAGAGCTAATATCAGTCGAATCGTGTATCACAGCCAATATGATATCTGATCGTTTTTAAAATGCGTGATAGTAATCGTTCCTCATTTAAATTGATCGTAAAGCTTATTCGTTCTTGTTCTTAGACAAATTTCGTTACGTGGATATTATTCGAACGTGACAGGCTAGCGCGTAGCTTTTCTCCTGTAGTATAAAAAAGCAAAAGAAAACTTATCGAGTCGACGAAAGACTTACAACTTTTCGATTAAAATCGAAGAGGCGCCACCACCTCCGTTACAAATCGACGCAACACCCTTCTGCCCGGGTTTTAAAGTATGCACCAAATGCACCACAATCCGGGCTCCAGACATTCTAAAATTGTTTAGTAGACAGACACGCTCGATAGATTTCTTTCATGTATGTGTAGGTTTCGAATGAAATATATACCTACCCGATAGGGTGACCAAGAGATACGGCGCCACCGTGAATGTTCACCTTGCTGGGATCAAGATCAAGCATTTTTTGATTTGCAATCACAACTGTGCTGAATGCCTCGTTAATTTCCCAAAGAGCTATGTCATTTTTATCGATTCCTGCGTTTGCTAACAACTACATATAAATATACATCTGGTTTAACGAAAATAAATTCCTCGAAAATTCCACGATACCATTATACGTACACATAATATTACATATATACGTATACGTATACGTATACATTTCAGAGAGCTTACCTTAGGGATCGCGAACGCCGGTGCAATGGGAAAATCAATAGGATCAGTTGCAGCATCTTCGAACGCGACAACTCGTGCTAAAGGTTTCAGATTCATTTTTTCAGCAATGCTTGCGGTAGTTAATACCAATGCAGCTGCACCATCGTTTAGAGTCGATGCATTTCCAGCGGTTACAGTGCCATTTTCTTTCTATGATAAATTAAGAGAATCATCGAAAGAAAATCAAGTTGCTATCCAATTATTCGCTTGTCATTAGATTTCCAAATTATACCTGAAAAACTGTACTCAGTTTGGGAAACTTGACAAAATCGACTCTTTTGTATTCTTCATCTTCTGCAAATACTATGTCCGGTTTGCCTTTTCTTTGCGGTACGTTCACTGGAACGAGTTCGGACTGAAATATTTTATTCTTGTAAGCTGCTGCGCTGCGTTTGTAACTGCCGATAGCATATTCGTCCTGTTCTGCACGTGTAATGTTGAATTTCTTAGCAGTATTTTCAGCGCAATTGCCCATAGAAAATTTATTGTAAACGTCGGTTAAACCGTCGAATACGATACCATCCTGTCAAATAAATACACGAATATAAAATAACATCGATCAGACTAATTAAATAATGTATACTATTACAAATATACATTTCAAATTATTTGTCGTACTTCAAGTTTCATGCCGCCGTATCTAGTTTCTCCCCGTGCAAGATAAAATGGTACATTCGACATCGACTCCATGCCACCGGCAACAACGATCTCTTGATGTCCACACTGTAAAGACTGAGATGCAAGCATAATGCTTTTCATACCGCTCGCGCACACTTTATTAATCGTTGTGCATACAGTCGATTTAGGAAGACCTATTTTAACAGTACTTACATTATTTTCATTACCAACTGTAACCAATAAGATGCAAAGAAAATAGCACAGCAAAACTGAAACCTGCGAACAATGTAGCTTGTCTAGCTGGTGCTTGACCTAAAGAAGCTTGACAAACATTTCCCATGTATACTTCCTTAATTTCTTCTTTAGAGAGTCCAGCACGTTCGACCGCAGCCTAATAAATGTTTAATCATTATTATATGTTGTAATTGCGATTGTTAATATTAATCCTCACTTGTATAGCAACAGCTCCGAGTTTTGGTGCAGATATGCTCGATAAACCTCCAAGGAACGACCCCATAGGTGTTCTAACTGCACCAACTACGACTACATCGTTTAATTTTGCCTTGGAAATATACGATCGCAGACAAATTAGTCGTATCTGCAAGAAAATATTCACAAACGATAACAAAGTTTTTACAAAAGTAATGTTACATTTTACTATAAAACTGATAAATAATTAGCATTATTATGAATTATACTAAAAAACCAAAATCGTTATGTAATCTGTTTTACAGTGACTATTTCATAATGAAAGTGACTGTTTCGTTGTTAAATCGATCATTTATAAACAGTTGAAGGTTTAGTGACTTACATTCCTTATGTTCTTTAATAGCGTCATTCTACTATGGAGCGTCACACCTGTTGTAATCACTGTTTAAATATAAGGTATGTATATGTGCATAAGGAAACTGATCAATTTAGAATAAACTTGTTTTTTTTTCTACTTGTATTCTTCTTGTAGATTCATGTGGCAGTATTATATGTAGACCAGCTCAAACTCCAACTAATCGCGATAACAGAACCGCTGCACTTGAGTTGAAAACCAGGCCTCTTCTTTATTTGTCGCATTCAGTAAAATTGCTTATTTTCTTATTTATCTTTACTCGCATGTATACGGTATGTTACTTTCTCCTCACAATTAGTTGCTCTTTTTACCTTATCCCCTACTTATACTCTTATAAAGAACAAAATATTCGTGAAAATATGGAAAAGCATTTAGTGCCTTCTAAAAAGTACGTTCCTGACGCACACATACATATACTTAGTAGATACAGAGATGAAATGAGAGTGCTCAGATCCGATGTTTAGTGTCCACACTTTTGCTACATCATCTTTTTAGTCTGGAACAGAACCTGCAATAGACGGCAGGAATCATCTGCTCTTGAAAATCTGTAAATAGCGCCACTAAACCGTAGCGGCAAAACACTCAAACTGTTAGCCAAACGTTACCGAGCGAATATTTTTTCTTTTTTTTTTTTTTATTTATTACGCATTAGGCCAGAACTGGCCTATCAGCGGACATACATAAAGTGAACATAGTACTGATAATAAATAACAGACAATATGCCTCCTAGATATATTCAGGTACATTAACCGACATTGGTGCCGCCAGAGCCACCTGGCGGTGGAAACCCGAAAACTAGTCGGCTACAAGCTTGGGCGTCTTGCCACTACGTGGTAATGGCGCTGTTAGCAGATTTTGCCGGAAGATGTACGTGGCACCACCCAGTGGCAGAATCCTGAACATTAATCGACTACAAGTTTGGGCGTTTTGCCACTACGAGTTAATGGCGCTGTTCGCAGATTTGCCGGAAGATGTACGTGGCGCCACCCAGTGGCAGAATCCTAAACATTAATCGGCTACAAGCTTGGGCGTTTTGCCACTACGAGGTAATGGCGCTGTTTGCAGATTTTGCTGGAGGATGTACGTGGCACCACCCAGTGGCAGAATCCTGAACATTAATCGACTACAAGTTTGGGCGTTTCGCCACTACGAGGAATGCACAACTTTCCCGCGCTACATTGGGCGCCAATTCGAAGCTTATTCAATCCCTGAATCTCACCGTAAATAACAAATATTACATAATGCTCTACTGGTAATGCTACAGAGACTGTAATGAGACCCTAATGCCCCTAATATTCAAGCCACGAAACTATTCACTAGAAGAGAATACTCTATTCTGACATTTGTATGCGATATTCAAAATGCGCCGCCATATTTTAATTTTACAAACCTCAATAGACACTCGATGCTCTACAATCTTTCGTAACTTTATATCGCACCTGAACAAGCCGATTTTTAATTATCCAGCACATTTTATACAGCACAATAATTATTGTACAGAACAATGAACAAAAGTTGTAAATTAACTATGCAGCGGATATTTAGCCCATTAAATCCGTGCGGCTGGGGACGACAGCCTGGCGTCAACGATATCGGGTGTATTACGATTTCCCACGACTTCCTACTTTTATTCTTGCTTCTTCTCACAGTTCAAACCCAGCAATTTACAAAAAATCATTATTACATAGCCTGGGAAGTAATTAATTCACAAACTCACAGAAACTTAAAGCTCTCTGCTTCCCTGTTCGCACAACTAATGACCAGGGCCGTCTCGTTCGGGTGCCGCTTATGGCGCCATCTTCGGCGAACAAGGGAATTAATCTAAAACTGATTATACTGTGTAAAACATAGTACAGAACGACAGAATAGAACGTTAAATTGTCAGGGGGGTTAATTTGTGGGGTGATAAACGATAATTACGATCGTTATTGCCAAATTGTTTTGAAAAAGGGTACAGGGCGTGCGGGATGCTATGCATGGCGTTGGCCCTTGGGCCGCGCATGCGCGCGTCGGCGCTCGCTCGCCACTACAATGTCGGTCGGACGTCGAGCGTTCGGTGGTGAGAAGGTCTCTTGCGTTCCCCGTGATTTCTTAAGTGAAACCGTGCGCGCGTGCCGTTTTAACTCGTGTCTAGTGCTGTAATATGATCGTGTAACTCATCGTCTGCGACGAATCGTGAACGGGAAGCAGCGTAGCTGGCACACGGCCGCAAAGATGGGTGAGTAAAAGGCGGAAACCGAGTGGCGAATGCCGGCTAGCTTTTCCATTTCGTTCTCTTTCTTTCTCTCTCTCTCTCTCTCTCTCTCTCTCTCTCTCTCTCTCCTCCTCCTCCTCCTCCTCCTCCTCCTCCAGCTCTATCGGTGGCTTCGCTGGCCGTCTCAGCGATCGTATAGGTGTGCGTGCGCGCGGGCGTTCGCGTGGCCCGTGTGCTTTCTCATCCTCGTCGAAGAATCGAAAAGTGTGAGAGAGCGTGTGTCGGTGTGTCCGGCGACACGCATGTGGGCGTGCGTGGGGTACGCCCCTGATGTCGTGCGCGGTTTCCGCCCGATTTTCACGGGACGCCAGCGCCCGTGTGTGTTCGTGTGTGTCCCGTTCAGTTCCCTCGTGTGCAACCAGCACGCGCCGAATGTTTTCCGCGAAGATCGTAGCCCGGTAAACTCACTCCGGGGCCTCTATAAATAGACGGATCCATCGGTTTGACGTTTCCTAGCCCGAGCCGGACACACGTTTATAGTTTATACGTCTGTGTACCGCCGCGCGCCGGCTGTTTTTCCTCTCGATTTTGTTTTCCCCGTTGCGCTGCGCTGCGCTGGCCCGAGAGCGTGACCTGCATTCTGTCGAGAGCGGTTCTCGGATTGTTCGATCTGTTTCCTGCCTAGGCCTAGGCCTGCCACCTTTGACGAGCCGGCGCAACCCGCAAGGAAAAACCTGCCGAGGATTCCTCCTTCTCCCCACCCACGCCTGCACCCACACCCACACCCATGTCCGCACGGGCCAGGTTACATCGATTCGAAACGCGAAAACGGAAGCAACTGCATCCTCCTCTTGGCTTTTCTTCGTGTCATATACCCGGTTGCGTAACGCCCGACCCGCGTGGCTAGAATGCGAACGTCGAGTTCCACCTTTTTAGAGACGTTCCAGCGTATGGAAGTGTTGCTTGGTCACGAGAACCGATGCATATACACCTCCTTGACTCACTTTTCCTTTCTGCTTCTGTGTTAAATACCCGCTTTTCCTCGCTTTGATTTCGTTCTGGGATCACGGTTTTTCCATCGAACAGTTGCAAACCGCTATCCCCATGCGCTTTTCTTTAGGTCATCTGTAGATTTCGAAGTAGACGAGGTTGGCAAGCTTGCTGCTGGCCAGCAGCCCCAGATGAATTTTATTTATAATAAACGGGATGAAATTATCCCCTCCGAGATCCGCTCGATCTTTTTAATTGCGCTAAATACGTAGCTGTATTTTGCAAGCCGATTTAAGCTTAATAGTCTCAGTATTATATCGAACCGTTGCATCGAGTCGCAAGACTGCCTCGATGCACTTTGATCTTCTTTTCTTTAGGTCACAAGGTTTTTGTAGTTTTCCAAGCAGAGCGAGATTTCCGAGCATGTTGCGATGAGTAACCCTGGTAGAATTTTATTTATAACAAACATAGCAGAATTTCCATTCCACTGCATATTCCATTATTACCCGAGTCGCCACCTTCAGGATTTTCTTGGTTCTAGTCAGAAAAATCTGTTACGCGCAGACATTGATAGACTGCGGATTTTTATGCAAAATAAAAATTGTCCGCAACAATTGTAGAATATTATCTCCATTTTCAGCATTGAAAATCGCGTATAAAAGATTAGTATTTTTTTTTCTGGATTTGATTCTCGATTCTCTTGGTTGTTGGTGCAATCACCGACCCTCGATAAATTTTATTTAGAAGAAATTATAATTGCATTACCGGTCGGTCGGAAGATTTCACGGATAATTACATATTTGTGAAACTCGCGTGTTGCAGATGCCAATTTACACCAGCAACTTCGACCAGCGGTCTACCTAATCGAAATTCACGGTAGAACCGCAGAAATTAGCTATCGTCGATGGAGCGACAGAATATTCTAATCGTATGAAATATCGGCAATGTCCGAACGCGTCTGTTGCGTGCATCATCCAGCAGTCGCAGGACGGTATCCGCGTACGCCACGCTCGTAAATTTGCTCGTGCAATTATGCGTTCTACCCACGCAACCACCGTGCCTTGCACGATGCGTCGAGTGCGCGCTTCAATACGCACGCAGCGTTGCGAGGAGCGGCGACGTAAGAGCCGCATCCTGCCATGAAGATTATCCTACCGGTCCCCGGCACAGGGGACTCCTTCTCTCGCAAGGAGAAACTGCGTTCGATCGCACCCCGGTTTCGCGAATATGTATACGTACCGTGCGTCGATCGCCACAGATATGCTCGATTCGTCCGCAAATACGATTAACACCGTGACACGATTAATGAACCGTCCCTTGTTTCCCGGCCCACGCGCGTCCATTAACTCCAGATATTGACTTTTCTCGAGTATGATTGCCCTGTTATCTGTGACACAGGAAATTCTGACGGTGCACTCGAATTTTTCGCCTGATCGACCGATCAACCCATTCATTTTTCACCGATAAGGGAGAAGGAATCGCAAAGCTATTCTTACTATTCTTTTTTCGTAGATGTTTGTATAGAAATTTTCAAAAGCAATATACCACCTTAAAGTTCACATTTCCAGCTTTAATTTAAGCTCTGAAACGATGAAAAATTCCTACGGGAACGTATTCGAAAAACGATCCAAACCCTAAACCTTTTTTAGAGATTCGTTAATTTTCCGACACGATTTCGAGTTTCTCTTTGCACGAAAACGTGTGCATGTATTATATCTTAGTGGATCAAATTTGACGGTCTTTCGCGCGACTATTAAAATGATTGTTGCGGCAGTCGAAAGTGGAGCGCGAGCGATTTAGTACGGTGCAATACGTCGTTGGTTGGTTCTCGGAATCGCGAACCGTGTTTAGTCGGGTCGGCGAGGGTGCGTTTCGACTGCGTTCTAAATAATTCACCGATCGACGAATGCTATTGATTTTCTGTGTCGCGTCCCTTGTATATTGACATACATTTGGCACAAGGGTCTCGCCCTCCGAGTGTCGTCGTCTACTCCATTGCCGCCTTTCAGCGAAACTGCAACCGCTGCAGATCGATATGCCGCCACCACCCCCCCCCCCCGCTCGCTCGCTCGCTCGCTCGCTCGAGTTCGATTCACGCTGCGCTGCTAACCAGAAGGGAAAATCTCGTGCGGCGATATGCACCGGGACTCTGGTGCAGCCTTTCTGCAAAGCCTTTCTGCTCGTTAACGAGAAGACGAACCCTGCCTAGGAAATCTTGCGCCAATTAGCCCGGAACGCACTTTAGCGCACGCGTTCGTCGCACAAACGATGCACCCTGCGCGGTGGTTAGCTCTCAAAAGCGGTGAAAAGTCCTTTCGGTGCCCCAATGATCGAAAAATCTCTTGCAAGTTACTTTGTTTTAACATTGGATGGCACACATTGTAGTATGTATGTATCGCCGTTTTTTTACTGAAACTCGAGCGAAATAGAAATTTATTATCATTCTTAGTATGTTAGTTTGTTCGATGTTTTTACCGCTTGAAATTGAAGGCAGTAAGTGCACCGGATACGTATGCATTTAAATTCTACTGAATTTCGTTCTGATGTCTCCACTGTAAAATCAGTTGCATCGATTATCATGGGTTTTTTTTTAATGGTTTCAACGAGCGTAGAAATTGGAACCTCTTAAAAAGTGGAACACGAGGAAATGTTGTACGCGTTTAACGATCCGTGGAGCTCCGAAAGGACAAACCAAGAAGGTTCTAAACTGATAGCCTTTTGCAGAGGCGGAGGACACGGACTCGAATCCAGTGTCCTTTCGCCAGATTATCCGCGAATCGATATTTCGCTTACCTACTGTATTCGGGTCACCGGTTGGTGTGGAGGTCCTGCTAGGAAGTCTTCGTAGTGGATGTAATATAACTCCCCGGTTGCGTAACTCGCGAAATGCGGGGGGAACCTCTGCTCATTATCTGATCAGCAGATACGATTACGTTCGAATGACTCGAAAGCCGTTCGAAATTGGATAAAAAGCTAAACCTCGAGATTACTCTGCTCCTAGTCTAAAAAGCAGGGGATCAAAGGAGAAGAGAAATGAAATCTCCAGACAAACACCGGAAGACACGAGGGTGCCCCAATCCGGAGACCCAGACCCGGCCAACTACGTGTCCAATTAGCTTCCATCGATTCCGCCGGCTGCTCAAAAGAAGCCCACACGAATTTTCTGCGAACGAGCTAACAACAAACGTACTTATCGGACAAGTTGAAAGCGACAAAATGAGAGCGCCGGAAGGATTGCGGCCATCGGGCACCGCAATGGCTAAACGGATTGATGTCTTACGCAATCTTCGTGTTCTCTGTCCAGCAAGACGTTGGTCGAGATTCGAGGTAGAGGATCGCGAAACTCTCGAATCGGGTGTGGTTTTCGTGGCCGGAGATAAGCTATCGGCTAATTGCGAGTAGGATAACGGGTTCGATAAAGAGAAGTCGATCGAGCCTGGAGCATTACAAGCATAAATAATCTAGCAGTTGGCTGTTTTCTTACGCAAACAAGTTGTTGCTTCTGCTTGTTTTATCGAAGAGTGCTCGGAGAGTCTTCGATGACTACACTGCGGATTATTGAAATGATAAATAAATTCCGTTGTCCGATATTATACTGGAAATTTTAATGCTTGGGGTTAGGGTTAGTGTCGGAATAAAGATCCGACAATGTTACGAAGAGCGGGAAGAAGGGTACGTTTAAATGGAAAAACGGGGTTTCGCCACTGGACCACTGTTATGGCAACGATCGTGCAGCGGAAGAACGTGGTAGAAGGCGCGTCGAATGAAACGCAAGCTGTTTCTAATCAGGTATATTTAGTTGCGCGATATTCCTCCAGGCTATTTCGGTGCGGCCGTAGATGTTGCATCGCGTTCATTCGATCCATTCTTCTGCCCCTTCTCCTTTGAATATCCCGTGATAACGGCTCGCACGTAAGACTAATTATCTCTTTAGCAACGGCACGGTGGCGGCGGCGGTGGCATCGCTTAGGTCCGAAGAGACAACGAGGCAATCGAATGAGATAACCGGGAACACGAAAACACACTTGCCGAGTCTTGATGAATCGACGTCACATCGGTGCGATTCACGGGAACAGCTATGTACTCCGTGCAATCCGTTATCGGTTAACTAACGCGTAATGTGAGAAGACCGTCGACCTATAGTCACGTACGCGGAGACCGACTGAAATTCCGCGGTGATAAGACGACGTCTCGGGGTCGAGAACCAAACACAGAGACTTCGGGAGGTTGGATAAATTTCAATTTTCGCGTGACGCCGCGCCGCGCCGCGCCGCACCGTGCAGCATGGTGGATCGCGAACCGTTAGCTCGTTAACGTCAAAGGAATTCCGGGGCTGATTCAGAAAGTTCGACTTTGGCCGTAACTTTCTCGGTTCTCGGTTTCGGTTGCGCAGTGTTCCCGTGATCACGCCTCGGCGAGCCCGCGACCAACAATGCTGGATCGAATTTTGTCGCAGTACTCTTAAGAGAACGGTAGAGGAAAGAATTATTGAAAGAAATCGCGTAAATGGGTACCACCCGCTTGGTTACGCAAGGTTTTACTTCTAAGGGGTAGTTTTACCCTGAAGAGGCAAAGTCCTCGCGAAACGCAAGGCAAAGGACGTAAAAGTTGCTGAAAGCCTCGTGTACCACGCAACTTGTTCGGTCACCGACTGGGCCTGTTCAGTTTCATGTAACGTAAACATAAACACAGAATATGGTCGTCGCGCTGCGCTCCACCGCGTACAGTTACGAGATCTACGTGCATCGAGAAGGAGGAATCCAACACCATCGGGGCCTTATCTTCTTTCAGATAGCGCTGGTATGCGTTACAGGAGTGTGTAGACGCCGCCGTGAAATACCTAGGAATCAAAGACTTTATTTGCGCAACCGGCCACTCGAAAAGTTCTCGCGTGCCGCCACTGTCCCGAAGGCAATCCAGGCGAAACTTTATCTTCCCGATTTTTCTCGCTTCGATTCTTGCACGGTGTTTACTCCGTAGCGTCGAGTTTCGTGACCCCCTTAGCGCCGCGTACTCTGCTCCCATCGTGCACACGATCACGAGACCGTTGGCCAATCGGCGCGCCGGGCTAATAGCCTCCGCTGTTCTCGAAGAGCCGCTGTCTTTCGAGTCGCGCGACCTTATGGGAAAGTGACGAAAACAGCAATGAAAGAATCGACCGATATATGTAGTAAATAAAATGTTCTCTTTTAAAAGATGGAAGATGGACGTGTGTTACGCTAGCCGATTCTTTCAGAGCTGCAGCGAAATCGTGTAGCGAATTGTTCCCAAGTTGGTCATCGTTTCAACGCCTATTTTCATGAAAGAAACGTTAATTGCATGGCTGACTAGCTCGTGTAATGTCGTACACGCATTTCGGTTGTTGAGGTTGTTGAGGTTGTTGAGGTTGCGAGGTAAGGGCTAAGGAATGAAAAAATGCCGAGGCTCGGAGACTGAGAGAAAGAGCCCGAGTTTTTGTAGGAAGAACCGACGCCGAGGAACGTTGCAGGAGGTATTTCGTGGATTTTTTCCTGGACCTCGGGGTAAACAATAATTGTCGGACGAGGCCGATCGACAGCAGCTGTCAGGTAGCTGTCGCCGGCAGAGGCAGAATCTCTGAGCGCGATCACGCTGACAACGGCCGTGAAAAGTAAACGTCAGAGGAGAGCCAGTTGCTCGCGACTTGACAATCGAAAGCCGTGGCAGGAATCCCCTCGCAGCGCCGCGCCGCGCCTCGCCTCGCCTCGCCTCGCCTCGCCTCGCCTCGCCGATTTCTCGATGGGGCCGTGTGTACTCTCCGTCAGTCTGCGATCGGCGCTCGAGCCGATGATATATATCGTATCCGCGCTCGGTCGCCCGAGAAAAGAACCCGCGACACTGGTGTACCGAATCGAACGAGTCCCGCGCCATCCATCGGATTTTAAACCTCTCGACGTGGCTCCTTATCCGGATAGCATCTGCTATCTTATCGTTCAGGAGAAAGGGAAGGAGGTGTAGTCGATTTTACGACCGTGTCAGAGTGTTACGCAACGGCGCAACAGCGATCGGCGGGGACAATGAAGTCGAAGACGAGCGAGAGTTTTATAGCGAGTGAAAGTAACGGGGTCAAGAGAGACCAGGAACTCAAGCAGAAAGTGCTGAAGAAGGGTAAGTCTTCCTCTTTTGATCGATATCGTGTTCGTTTCGATTTTTAATCGGGATGCGTTTAATCGATTCGAGATGTTTCGTTGGAATATCGATAGCGTTTTTCACACGGCTCGCTAACGAGATAGTCAGGTGTGGCGCAACCGATCGTTGACTGTAATTCATGCAGGAATTAATCGATATACACGTTTATGTAGTTTGGAGTTGTTCCAGCAGTAGCAATGAGTCATCCGTAACCGAACGGCAAGGTCGATTTACACGTTTCTCGCGAAGTTGTAGATGTCTTCCAGAAATCAGCTCTTTGAGCTTCCACAGCTTAAATAGATCAGCTACGATCGTTTTTTAATTGCACAGGCTTGACCAATCCCTCGAACAGCCTGTTCGGTCTCCCCCTTTTCCGGACACTCGATCCAAATACCCAAAAACAGATTCGATGTCTGTGCGCGCAGCTGTCCTCCAATTTTCGCATCGAGATCGCCGATTACAGTTACGCGGAACTATCTCTTCGGGAATGTGGAGCTAGAAGTCCGTCATCCGTGTATCGATAACGCGAAAACGCACGGTACCGTGACGTTCATTTGTTCGCCGACGAATCGTGTACCTTTTAGAGAACTGAAAGAAATGTCGAACTTTGTATCGACGCCGCCGGCCACGGGCTAACTCGGATGACAGGGACGATTAGATACGACGTTGGCAGAAGGCGGGTGGTTGCTTTATCGAGATCAAAATCATTCGATTCCCTCGATGTGGCTAATTCAATTTGGCCGAAAAGAAAATCGCTGTGCGTCGACCTTGCTCGGATGGTTTCGACTGGCCGAGACCAGGCGAGCCAATTAACGGGCCATTAGAACGTTAACGAACACTCGTTCGCAGGTTTTTCTGCGCCGTGTCCGTCGCAATCGTTGCGATATTGTTTCGCTAATCGGCGACGCCTTGGCGGGACGCGAACTACACCAGCTACTTTGTAATTCAATTCTTCATTCATTTCCCGTGGGCCAGCGACGCTCGATACATTATTAAATAGTTGTAACACTATTGTAACGCGGTTAATTACAGACAAAAGACCCGTTGCATCCTGTCGTGTACACGCAACGGCCGATTATACTGTCGGGCTTGCGCAAAAACAAATTACACGGGATCCGAACGGTTCTCCGCGTGCTCTCTCTCTCTCTCTCTCTCTCTCTCTCTCTCTCTCTCTCTCTCTCTCTCTCTCGATATATTTTCGGTTTTTCGCGAGGAAACGCTTCTTCGTGCTCATGGAACGGTTCTTATCGCCACGTAATAGTCGATTTATTACATTTTTCTAGCGTTATACCGTTGATACGCTCAGATACAGCCTGCAAAAATGCTGATAAGCGCCGGAATGAGCTATTAAGCGACTAGAGCGCCGATAACGTTGAGCTGCCAGAAACTTGGTCAATTTTTTCGAGAATTGCGACCATGTATATCTATTATAAGCGAGAGACTTTTCGCAGTCGCGATAATTAACTATAAACCAAGGTCGTTCGAGTCCGAGCGGACTCGAGGAGCGTGGGTCTCTCGCAACGACTATGAAACGGTTTGGTATCGCGACGACTATGAAACGGAGCTAACTTGCAAAACGCGTGCCTCGCGTCCAGACATTTGGGTAAGGCATCGAATGTTTCGCGATAGCTTATCGTCGTCCGGCCGATAAATGTGTTATTTGCACGACGCGTAATTCAGCCGCGAGATTCGTCAGGCGACTCGCGTCCCCGTGCTAATCCTGCTGATGCTCGTTGCCAAATATTTGCTCGCGCATCGAGAGATCTCCCCGCTGGAAAAAATGATTAAAGAGAAAAGAAAAAGAAAAAGAAAAAAGAAAAATGCGCTCGGTGTGCGGACACGTTCAATCGTTCCTCGATATATTCTATGACCCAGAGTGCATCGGGAGAAAGAGCCCCGGCCACTTAGGGGTCGCCGCGTTTGACCCCACTTTGCGACATCCTATTTAGACCACTTATGAATCATATTAACATACCGAGGCGGAGAGGAACGCGACGTTATGTGGAGCGAGAGCGGTTCCGATGATGGATCGCTGTTACGGGGACTCGCGCGCGACACCCTCGAACCGGTTCGTTTTTAACGGACCGGTGGAATGCGGACGGTTTTCAGCGGTTTTCCTCTTTAAGCTTCCGCTCAGAACCGCAGCCCTGGGAATCGCATTCCCGTTAACGCCATTTTTCCCATTAGAACGCTTTAAACGTTCAACGCCCCAACGTTGCATATTCACATAGGGATTTTAGTAATCGCGTTAAAAGATCCACAGTCTAATCGACTAAACTAGCATCAGGATCTTTTCGCAAAACAACAATGTTTCTCTTCCTTTATTCGGAAATTCTTGAATCGTGTTGCTATTTTTCAAAGTTTACCTACTCGCTTCTATGTGAACCGCATAAAATCTGCAGTCTAGGTACCATTCATACTTTCCCAAAGACAGTGTTCGATTCCCGGGAAAGTACATACAGATTGAAGTGGAGCAAGCTTTGTCCGAAGATTAGATTAGATTAGACTGCCCGAAACGAGTGCAACGAAGCAAACTGTTAATAAACGATGGAAATGTCGGGTCTGAACCGGGGAATTAATAACGCGGAATTTCAGCTAAAAGGGAATTTTAGGTAACCTGGTAACACCGTTTCGCGATATCCCATTTAGACGGGCTTACGAATCATGTTAACACGCCGCGAGCCGCGGTGAACGTAGGATGTAGGACAAACGGTGTGTGGGTGAACGCTACACAACCGACCCAACAATTTCTTTTCTCTCCGTTAACACTCGAAGCATCAACTCTGTGCATAGGTACACAATTTCCTGCCGGATAAATCGTTCGATGTTCGAACGGTTGAATCGCGAAGCGAGCCGGAGCCGGAGCCGGAGCCGGAGCCGGAGCCGAAGCCGGGTACGAGCGCGGAGAGATCGTCGGGAACGAAGAAAAATTTCAGGCGGCGCGTAAGCGACCTCGTAGGTGTTGCTGGTTACCGGATTGTCCGGCTGTCGACGTACTCGCCTTATCATCGCTCATTAAAAATTCTGAGGGCCTCCTACGTCGGTTCGTACCGGTTTGCGCGCGATTACCGTGGTGAATTCTGGGCCAGGAATTTCATGGTGTCTATCAACCCCGCACGGCTCCCCATCTTTCCCTATCGCGGCCCTTGATCGGCAATCGATGCGATTACAAAAGAGAGAAAACGAACCATAACCTTTTCCGCCTTCTCGTTATCGATTAAACAGTCCCCTCTGTATTGCTACTATAATGTAGATCGTCGACAAAAATTTTCGTTCGGCGCTCTATAGATCTTTTGTTAACAATTTCGTCAGCGATAGGAAAGTAAGGCAGCCGATGACAACAGCTCGCGATAAAGACGTTTAGAAACTTAACTGGCAGAGTGTCCCGCGAAGAGAGATAAGTAGTGCAAGTGTAGAAGAATAAAAATTCGACTTTGCGTCGTCGAGGGACAACGCGCTGCCTTGTGAGAGAGCAGCGCGGTGGTAATTGAGAAAATATGTGCACGAAACAACTGCATGGAAAGACTGTTCCTGCATGCTACTCGCGCAGAAAATCGGTGGACTAGTTACGAGCGCTGGAAAGACTCCTTCTTGCAACGTATTCCACCGTGTTCTCGGCTCGATTGTATACGAGCGTAATGTATACAACAGCAATCCATTCACGAGAACGCGTTCGCCATAATACATACGCCAGAAGAATAACAAACATCGTACGCGAAATCTGCAACCACCGATAGCAATACGAACGCAATACGCGTACTACAATCGCCATTCATCATAGTTGGGTGTCAGAGTCGACGGGGACACGGTAGTGTGCGAGGAAATCATGGTACGATGCTAATTGCGACTTCGATACCGAACCTACCGAATGCTAAAAGTAATTTCTACAGCCTTTACACGTTAACGAACGTGTATTTCTGAACCTGATCACAGGCTATTCGTCATTGTGTAAACGTTATGAGGAATTTCTCGAATTAGTTACGATTGACAAGGTAAAACGTTTCTGGTTGATCGATAAGACACGATGGAAGAGTATCGAACTGATTTCGAGGCAGACTTCAGCGAGTCACAGTCGATCGAAAGCTGCTATAAATCGAGGGTGTGACGCGCAGACGAGGGTGTGTCTCTTCCCGTATTCCTGTATTCAAACAGAACCCGTCCGGCAATACCGTTGTTCCCCGTTCAATCTTGTCACCGGGTTTCACGCGAAAATGCCAAGAAATCGCGACAACGATCTACAAGCCCAAACAATTCGACACTTTGTCATTCCATTCGCCAATTGTGTGAAACGATTTTTGAAAAAGTTATTAGTTTTTAAATGGCGTCCACTTAATTTTGTTTAACCCTAACCGTATACATGTCCGTAATTTCTGACAAGACGATCGAACAAGTATTTACCGATTTTCATCGTTAATTCAATTCATCGAGACCGTTGAAAACAGTCCACGGAGTCGGTTTCAGCTCGCGTGACAGCACAGATGACGTCAAAACACACGAGCCGCTCTCGCCCGAGTGATGTCACCATGTATTTTTAAAGTTCCCGCGGCGCGGCGCGATTCCCCACGAAATTCCATTTGCCCTCCATTGAACCGCAATTTCTTCGCATAATCGACGACGATCCATTACTCTTGAGGTAGAGCAAGTTCGTCGAGAGTGCTCGTCTGTCTCTCGAGGGTGTTGCTGATACTTATCGGACATTATCTGACGGTTTAGAGAAATCACTGACCGCCATAGTCTTTCCTCCACGTTCCTCTTCGAGTGTGTGCGCGCGCGCGCGCGCGCGTGTGTTTCCGTGCCTTTTAAACGGATTAACGAAGCGGGTCGAGAAAGCTTTGTGCGAAAGTAACGCGCGCCTTTTCCGGGCAACTTCCTAATCTTTCTAATCTTTTCCAGAAGATGGTTAAGCTTCTTTTATTCGAGATGTTTAACAATTTCATTGAAGAACTCGTTAATAGTCTTCCAATAGGTAAACCATTGATAACACAGGCAGTCTATTTCAGAGTTACTTCAAACTCAATGCCAGACGCTTCAAACACTAAATCCCAGAACAAAGGATGCAAATTCTACAAAGGGCTTACCCATTCCTCAACAAACGTTTTCCGAGGAGATAAAGCCTGATGCACCGCGTTTCTTTTTATCTTGGAGTTTAGATAGCCTTCTCGGAAGAGGAGAGGGAGAGAAAGAGTATAATCCGATGACTTTCCCTCGGGAATTTTTTTTTTGAGTCACCGGCAATATTTTCGTCCCGATGATGGCATCGCCTCGAATGTCAGTGGCAACGTTTTCCCCCGCTGCGCCGCGCCGCGCCGCGCCGCGCCGCGCCGCGCCGTGCCGTGCCGTGCCAAAAGAAGAGCTCTAATTACTCATCGTCCGTTAGAAAGCGGATTGCGGGCACGTTAATCGTGTTTTCTTCGGCCGCGAACTCTTCCGAAGATACGACCGGAATAACGTTGTTTGCGTAACGGGGAATCGATCGGCTCGTCTCGAAAGATAACGCAGCTCTTTCTCCTGGCTCGTTCCAATAATGAATCGCCTCTCCCAGTGCCAGAGCCGGACATCCCCTTTCTTGCTAACGCCATTGTGACCGGCAGACACGCTAGAGCAATTTATAGACTATACGTGCGGTTAGGGAGAGAGAGAGAGGGGGGGGGGACTCTTTGCGTTCAAAACAACAGATAACTTGATGAAACAGGCGGCGCTTATCTTCTGCTGGCCGACGGAATCATTCAGCGAGGATGCTTTCACTTCGATTCGGTTTTTAACCCACTTGCATCTTTGGTGTACACGTACGCACTATTTTCCTGGCCTCTGGCGCGTACACAGAGTTGAAATTCCTACAATTCCCCACCGTTAAAATCCAACATGGGATTTTAAAATCACGCGAGTTTTGCCCGATCGCGTTTCTAAACGAACTATACAGCGATCGGAATGTTCCCGAGCGAAAGAACCTCGGTTCGATCGTGGATCAATTGTCCGGCAAGCCAGGAAAAATCGCATTCTTGTCGGTGGCGTGCGCGGAATGCCCATTTCACCGTCGAGGAAGCTGAGAATGAGTGTGAAAAAAGTTGGAAGCGTGAGTCAGCCTCTCGACTGGTCGAGCAACAGCGTTGACGGTCATTCGTCGTTTCCCTTAACACTTTGTACACCCTGCGGAACGGATGGACGAAAGATAAACGCCTCTCCCAGCTATACTCTCATTTGTCACCGCGTGTTACCGAGAATCCGTGTGCTAAAAACGGCGGCTCGCGAAAAGGAGAAACAGAATCAATAGAGTTACGTTGCCACGAGTCTCTCTGTCCGAAACCCTAACCTTTATACAACATCGAAGGACGTGTTATCGCTTCGGTATTTGTCGATCGAAATTTATTCGGACGCGCAATCTTCGATCTTGTAAAAAAAGAGGATCTTTTACAACCGAACATTCATTTTATGACAACGGGGATGCAAATGTCACGTGTGGTAACACCGCTCGCGTTGACGCGCGGAATTACGCTTTTTCTGAAGGCAAAACCGGTTGCCAGCCTCGTAAAACAATATTGCTTCTTCTTGTCCAAGTTTGCGCAATTTGCATCGCAAACCGATATTTTATAACTCGTGTACTCTTTCGTTGCATTCGCTTCTGTTGGTGCTGCTCCGAGAAGCAGAGCGACGCGTTCGCTGTCATCTTAAATGTGAACATTTAATTTAAATGTGGGATTTAAATGGAGGAAGATTTTGTACAGTTCATTTCTATAATATTATTTTGACGGGTATGCTAGTCGTCGGTGGACGAAATTCGACATTCGCAACCGATCTGTAATTCAGCCCAGCTTCTCAAGCTGCAGTCCGACGAACAGATCGAGTCAACGATCGCCACGGTGTCGATCATAATTGCGTTTGCGTAACCGAACGTGTATCAACTCTCGGCCGCAGCTGTTGCACGTGTCGTAAAGCTTGTCGTATCGTTCCTTTCCGATTTACGAACAGCCCTCGTTTCGCAGGCCCGTCTGAAATCGCTAGGGCCCGGTTCTCTCGCGATTCTTAAACTTTCCTCTACATTCCTCTAAAATCTGCTTATCTCCCACGCACATTTTGATGGAACCCGTGGTGATTTGTCTGTCGGACGAAATCGCGTGTTTCGAGATATGTACTGCGATTATTTCGAGGCGCGGCGACGCGACAGGTGAAGCAATATGTTAGCAGTGGATTTTTTTTCAACGATGCGACGACGACGTCTTGAAAAGGCGTGTTGAAAAGGTTCGACCGGCTGTGGGAGGCTGGTTCGACCGCTTCCAGCAGTTCCAGCAGTTTCAGCTTGGCTGAAAGAGAGAAGACCTTCACCCGGATTCGATACGCGGGCTGGCTGTCTGGCCCGGCCCGGCCCGCGAGCGAAGTGCACTCCGACAAGTGCTCGTCCGCGCCACCTTTTTCTCCGTCTCCCTGACATTTTTGTTAGCGGCGTGCCACCGACAGGTACACGCCAAGCTAACTCAGACCTTTGAGTCACGCTTTGGAAGTTCTAAGACGACCGGATTACGCGTGTAACAAGCCATATTCCAGCGACTCGGCGCGTGAACCGACTGCCGATCGCGTCGGACAAACCGTGATTCAGACGACTCGCGACACGAATGTCCGGCCTTAACTAAATTCATTAACCCCTTCTACTAAGACGACCAGTGCAGCTCGCTAGCGCGGCGCGACGGAAGGTAGGAAGGATTGCACGAATTGCAATAGAGAGATCGCGGCTAGGCTCTCCCTAAATATTCGAGCGGAATGCCTGAAGGCTCGTTCGAATTTTTATCGTGTTCCTGCAGTCGTTATCGGTTTGCCTCGGATAATCAAAATATTGGTCGTCGCGGTTCGCCGATCAGGAAACCGCGTAGACCGCTTTTTCCACGATCGAGGAAACTCGGGATTGGTTTGTGGCGCGGCGATATCGTTTCCTGTAAACCGGCGCGGCGGTTGCCTCGCTCTATTAGCTATTAATTAGCTGTGGGACGATGTTTTGCGAAACAATCCTGGCAACGTTCGGCAAAGGGAGCAAGGAAGTCCTTTCTAAGCGATCGCGCGCTCGCGGCGAGAGCACCCGTTTCTGCACTGAAACTTTTACCTTCGTCGAGTGAAAGACTCGATGGTCGGAGATAAAAGATCGCCGGGAGATCTCTTCCTTTCTCCTCGTGAAAAGAACGCGTTCTACAAATTAGCGAGACAACGGGAACGCGGCAATCTTTGATCGAGTTCGCTGGGAAAAGAATCGAGAACCGGGTTTGATTGATAAGCGGAACAGGATCTATCGATCGCTCGACGAGATTGATCACACGTTCCGCAGGAGTGCAATGTAGAATCCTAGATATTGGGAATGTACGATTGTACTTGTTGACGACACACTAAGGTTACAATTGAACAGGATGCGTATTTACAGTTCTCTCCTACAGGCGATCTTTTCAGTCCTACAAGACACGTATTCGCGCGTCAGCGAGCGATACGACGCCGCGCCGCGCCGCCCCGCCCCGCCCCACTTCCTCCCATCGAATTCGCGACATTCGTCAAATTCAAGGTGGGGTCTCCCTACCACGGAAATTTGCAAAGACGATTTCGCGAGGACCGGACTATTTCGTACGCTCTGTCGAGACGAATCGACGCGTGCGACTTCGGTTGCTTCGCGAGCGAGCCTAAAGACATTTTTCATTCCCCTAGAGGCCTAGAGCGTCCAAACCGCCGAGAGCCGAGTTTTGGTGTCCGCGCAGTGTCCAGCCGACTCGTTAGACCACGGTAAACTGAGATTATCTCAAGACTCGCAGAAATCCGGCCTCTGTTCAAACAAACGCGACGCCCCGTTTCTAATCGCCCTTCCCGATTCCTCCCGAAAATCGACTGCACGGATCCCGGTCTCCCTGGCATTCTCGTCCCTCGTCGAACGAGGCAGTCGGCAAACAGGTACGCTAAAATGAACGTAACAGAACAGGAAAAGTGGGTTCGTAGGTAACGTAGCCTAAGATGATACCTGTTGGTCGTTCTGGGTCTCCGAACAGCCATTTTTCTCCCAGCACACAGCAACTTCCGTTCCTTCTTATGCTCCTTCCAAATCGTTACGTGTATGCAAATCCATCCACTCGAGGAATTTGAATATTTACGACAATGATTTCGTGTTTCAGGTAAAACGTTCTGTCAGTCTTGCAAGAAGAAGTGCAGCGGGGAGGTGCTACGAGTGCAGGACAAGTATTTCCACATAGGGTGTTTCAAGTGTGCTCAGTGCAACGCGAGCTTGGCGCAGGGCGGCTTTTTCGCTCGGGAGGGCTCTTACTACTGCACCAAGGTACTACATGAAATACGTATAAATAAAAAACCACCGTGTGGCCGATAGAGAGAGAGAGAGAGAGAGAGAGAGAGAGAGAGAGAGAGAGAGAGAGAGAGAGAACAAGATGAAGAACCTGGGGCACGCTATTATCTGGAGCGCGTAATGCACTCGTCGCGAATGTAGTCGCGTTTCGTAGCGTACCACCCTTCGTTTCTACCCGTTCTACATCCTGTGACCGGAAGTGGAGTCTGTTGAACCAGAAGAACAGGGCTCTAGACAGGGCGTTTTATGCTTTGCGTTTCAAGTTCAATTATCTGAATTTTCTTGAAGTCCACATTTTTCTGATGGTTTCGTTTCTGCCGCGACGAGTGATACATGTATGTAAAATCTGTAGACGAAGAATCCTAATGGTGCTAAACAGATTCTACAATTTATTTAATTTTAGTTTGCGGGAATATTTGCGGTGTATGGATGACGAATTAGGTTCGTTGGATAGATTGGTATTCTCTGACGACTTTCTTGGAATTTTCCAGGACTACAGGGAACGCTGGGGCACCAAGTGCGCCGGCTGCGGCGAGTACGTGGAGGGCGACGTGGTCACCGCTGGCGAGAAACACGCGTTCCACCCTAACTGTTTCCACTGTCAAAGATGTAGGCAGCCTCTGCTGGGTCAGGGCACTAAAGTGTCCCTCGTCCAAGGTAGGCTATTCTACCAGGCCGACCATCTTCAAACTTTTCTACAAATAACGATTACATGGTCTGGTCCCACCGGAGAAATCCACGAGTACCGTGATCGTTTTAGCGCGTGTCAGCGAGAGACGTACAGCTATTTTTTCCATTTTATTTCACATAGATATCTCGAGTAGTGACCGAGGAAAAAAAATTATAAAGTTGACCCTCGCATAATCGTTTGAGAAATACGTATGTATGTATCTAGCAATTGATTATAGTAAGAATGGATACACGGGGATCGTTTGCCCGGCTCGTTGGTCTCTCTCGCCGCTCGTCGAAAGTGTTGCAAGCACGCGCGAACGTTTCAGTCAATCGCGTTTCGATGCGACCCGCGAAATTGGCGTACCGGCGACCCTGTTAAAGCAAATTACCACTTAGGTGTATCGTAGCGGATTAACGAGGCCGTGCACGCGTGGCCTTGTACCGGTTACACGGTTGACGCTCGGTGATACGTCTGCACACAAGATAGATACTCTCTTGGAGTATGACCCCATCTCCCGCGAGTTACAGACCCCCTTGGCGATCCGATCGTTACATTGTCCGCGGGCATCTGTGTGCAACCTCGGCCGCTTTATCGATCGTCCCGCGAGAGAGGACCGCGTATTTTTAGAGATCGAGCTCCAGAAACGTATACACATGTACGTAGTCGTTTCCCGAGCAGTGAAATTTTCTCGAGAGGATCCCCGCGTTTCCCCCCGGGATTCCCCGTGTTTTTCGTTTCGAATCGCTCTTCTAACGCGTGAATCTGAATCGGGCGGGGGCACCAGCCAAAAGGTGAAGCGCGATGCGCTTGCATGGACCGTGGATGCATCTTTCTGCAGTCGGGACGCACGGGACCACGGTCGAGTCTACCATCTATTTATACCCGTAGATGATTAAATCACTAGCGGGTAAACAATCGGAAGGCGAAAGCTCGGGTCTGGCCGCGCGCGTACACACGATGAATCAGTCGGCAAAGATATAGGATGGTAGCTCTCCGGGATAAAAGACAATGGTGGCGTCGCGTCGCGTCGCGTCGCGTCGCGTCGCGTCGGGCTTGTACGTCAACGACGAATAACGAGCAGATCGTCCAGCAGACCGGATCTGTCCAATCCCAACTAACCGAGCATCGTCTATAGGTCAAGCTCTCTGCCATCGATGCGTCGGTATCCCGGTTCGAGAGGCCTCGACGCCGGTCGGCAATAACGCGGCGACCAGAGGAGGAGCCGGAGACGGGCCCTCCGACCCCGGTGCATGCGCCGGTTGCGGAAACCAATTACGGGAAGGTCAGGCTTTGGTCGCGCTCGATCGACAGTGGCACGTCTGGTGCTTCAAGTGTCACAGCTGCGACACCGTGCTCCACGGCGAGTACATGGGAAAGTGAGTCCAGGAAAATCTTTTTTCCCGTCTTCCCCCTCTCCCCGTTTCAGAGCTCGTCCAATCTTGGAGCCCTACGACCAGGCTCTAGTCCCTTGAAATTTTCATTAGGCCGCCGGAACAGCTTCGTTCAGCCTGCACAAGTCTCGTTCGACGATCGAATTCGCTTTCTATGGCACCGGCATTTAATGTTCTATCGATTTGCACCGGGGAGTTCGAAGCAGAGGTTCTACCAAGATTAACACCGGCAAGGGAGAATAGAGGAGGAAAGCAGATGAATAATTAGTTTCGGGGAAATCAAATCAAATCAAATCAAATCAAATCAATTTTGGCCAGGAAAAACACGGGTTTCCAGACTGCTGTGCGTTGATAGCGAACCTGTGAATACCCTTCGGATAAGAGTCTCGATACCTAGCTTGATATCCTCTTCGACGTATTCGACAGAGACGGTGTGCCCTACTGCGAGAAGGACTATCAGAAGCAGTTCGGAGTGAAGTGTGCGTACTGCAACCGCTACATCAGCGGCAAGGTGCTGCAGGCAGGCGACAACCATCATTTCCATCCGACTTGCGCTCGTTGCACCAAATGCGGCGATCCTTTTGGTGACGGAGAGGAGATGTATTTGCAAGGAGCGGCGATATGGCACCCGCGCTGTGGCCCTGGCCCCAGCGGGCCAAACGGTATAGTGAATGGTCACGGCGAGGCGCACACTCCCCAGCACCGGGAATCGGAGCGAATATCCAGCAGCGCGTCAGAGATGCAGGTAAGCTCGGGAGAAGTTGGATCGCTCTCGGGAAGTTGCCGACCGTTGTCATTTCGCAACCGATGATCAGGGACCGTTTCGGAACCAGTCGGATAGGACTCGACCGACGTTTCTCGATTCCTCGAAGCTCTACGCCTATCCCGAACTCGAATCTCGTTCGGAATCTGGTGTATCCACATTATCTTGTAACATAATTGCACCGTAGACCGTGCGACCGATCGTTGTTCCCGTGTTCGTGTTGTACTCTCATCGTCACGGTGACTTACGATGGCGTCACTCTCGCAGTCAATCGTATCGGTTTTGGATCGCCGCGTTCTCTCTGTCGTTCGAATCTCCACTGTCATCGCTGTCCAAGTTCTAACCTTTTTCTTGCGTTTTATCTTTCTTTTTTCTTTTTTCTCTTTTCTCTTTTCTCTTTTCTTTTTTTGACAACTAGTAGGCCATTTTCATAAATTTCGATGCGCTGAACAGAAATCCGACGAAGATCGTTTCTCTTCACCAATCTTTCTGAGAAAGTTCATTTCGAAGGTAAAGTCGAATTTTTAGCTCGAAAGACTCGACTTTCCCGTAAAACTGACAATTTTGAAAGAGTTGAGAACGAAGGAAACAGGTTGCAGATTTGTAATCGGCGCACAAAGCTTTCTAAGGTTTGCCTATCGGTTATCGAAAGGCGAAACTGGCGTTGGCCAGCGCGGCCCATAGTCCTCGCCGTACCATGGTTAGTATTCTGTCTTGACGGTATCGTTCGAGGTGAACATGTGCACGCCGCTCTCTCGTTTCGACGAATGCATTATTTCTGTTGTTTTCTCTCCGTTTAGTTGCATCGTACGGTTGCCGTCGAACGACTTTACTCGTAACCTGCGAATTACCTAGTCGATACGACGACGGGCTATTTTGTCGAATAAACGGTCCGTGACGAATACGCAAAAGTCAGCTTGCATCGTGCTTACATTCTGGACTGTGTTGTTACCACGTGTCTCGTGTGAAACACACTTGTTGCTCGGTTGGAGTTCTTGTGTTCGGTACACATACACTATACCAGTTGTTACGATACCAGGCATATTATACATACATACATACAATAATATTATCTAGAGTAGCAGATCTATCTCGATTAGAGTGAACCACCTTCGAACTACCTATTATACTATTTATATATTTTTCAGTAACAGCTTTGTGTATAGCTTCATTTTTTACCAACTCTATCAAACAATATTATTATTATTATTGGCTTTCGATTGTGCATTTACATACTTCCTTAACGTGTCGTTGTACACTCTCTTCCGCACGCTTCGATGTACGGTTTTCGGTATTATATATACATATACTATATTATGTTATCTTATATTATACGTACACGTATACTATATATATATATACATACTTGAACTGAGAGCTTGTCATAATTTCGTTTTCTCTATTTTTGATTTTACTTTCTGAATTTATCTTTTTATTTTAATTATTGCTTTCTTAATCGTTGTTTACTTTTTTTTTCGCACGGTCATTGTGTATAGTTTTCATTGCGGTCACGCACGCCAAGCCTGAACGGATCACTATGCAGCCCTTACAGCAGCCTCAGTCGCAAGGTATGCCATGTATCTCCTAGCACGGGCACACTCTTTCGAGAAAATTCGCGGACGTTCGTACGAATTCCATTCGCCGGAGGATCACGAAATTTCCGCATAACACAAGCCTGTGGATGGTGGGCGCATATTAGATGTTGAGTGGTCGGACGGATCAATTGGTAAAGCGGCCAATCAGCTGATTCCTGTCCTACTTGCGCGCAGTCTCACCTACACTCTCTTCAATTGAGGTTCGCGGAGACCTCGCTTCGACTTCGTTCCCTTTGGTGCAGCATTCTAATTCACTTCCTTCGTATACGAATTTTTTCGAAGTGAGAGGCAAGCAAGCATTCTTTCGTTTGATCCAAACACATACGCACACGCCACGCACACGCACACACACACACACACACACACACACACACACACACACACACACACACACACACACACACACACACACACACACACACACACACAATAAGCTACCGATGTATCGAGGTTGCCGATACTGTCCAGAACGCTTCACCAAAGCGACGAAAGATACACGTGGATTCGTTGCGGGGTCTGAATTTTGTTCGGAACTTGCCACGGTACGCGGTTCACGCGAAGGGCGAGCTTTCTCGAAAGAGTGTGACACGCATCGAGTTGTTGTTATCTTCCTTTGCTCAGTACGAAGCTAAAGTTAGCGGTATGAGAAGACGCTTGCGACACACCGCGAGCCCGGCACGAGCTCAACCGCGATAATATCCGTTAATTGCCTCAGTATTACCCCGCGCGAACCGGCAGTCCTGGACTGATGTTGCGAGAGTACGGACGCGGCGCATCCGAGGATGTGTCTAGGATTTACACGTACTCGTACTTGACCGAGACGCCCAGCCAAGGATACTTGAGACGCCCGATACAGCCGTACGACAAACCTCCGACCAGCCCACACTTTCACAGACCCAGCTGTAAGTCCGACTTTTTTTCCGGTTCCATGAGTTTCGGATCGATCCTCTGCGTTCCATCAAAAATTTACCTTTCGAGCGAAATGTCCAAGAGACCTTTCGCTCGAGCGAGTCTACCAGGAAACTCGAATCGAAGAGAGTCGTTGGTCACCATTAAATCTCTCCTGTGCTTAGCTAAGGTCTACCAAGAATGATACTCCCTTTGACTGTTGTTCGATTAGCTGGGAACTTGTCGATGCACTATCTATCTACCAGCAGTTACTCGATACTCTTCTAAGAATCGATCTCTGATAGCTAATTTTTTAATCCGTTTATCGACTCTTCGGTAGCAGTAACCGTTACCAACGACGATGTTCTATAAGAAAATGCGCAACGGTGATATCATACGAATATACACGCCCTCCTAAAGCAACAAGTCGGTAAAGCAACAGTTTCGATATGAGAAAAAGGAGGTGATTAATGGAAACACAGGGGATAGATAAGACATTGGGGATTGGACATTCATTCCCGTTTCGGATCCGAACTTTATCGCAAGATCTAGCCAGTCACAAGGGGGTTTCCGGGGAGTCTCTTTCCATTGATCTCGATCGTGTGTTACATTATGTCAGCGTCCCGTTCGATAAGAAGCAGCGGCGGTCGTAGCAGTCGATCAGGAATGCGAGCTCTGGTCGACGCACTCAGCGAGCCCAGACCGAAGTCGCCGGCCAGTCAAGTAGATAATGACGAGCCAATAGAGCTGGCGCATTATCCGGACGCCATGAAGCCGCCTCCCGGAGCCAAGCCGCCGATCGAGAGGGACGATTTCCCTGCTCCTCCTTATCCCTACACAGATCCGGAGAGACGCAGACGATGGTCCGACACGTACAAGGTGAGAGACCAACCGATCCATAAACTACTCGTTAGTGTCGACCAATTTTTAACACGTTGATCGTGATCTTGAGAGAGGCCGAACGAGACTAACAAGACAGCTCTTAAGCTCTCTTCCGGTCTAACGAAGGAATCGTTTGACAGAAGATTCGGTAACGTTTACGCTCACTGTGCAGGGAGTACCCGCGTCGGATGACGAGGACGAGGTGGACAACAAGACGCATATCAAGGAGGTGGAGGAGAAGTTGAAAAAGGAGCAGGACGAGCTGAGCAAAATCGACACTGGCATAGCGAAGGTGTTCCTGCAGGATCGGGAGAAGGATCGAGAGAACCTGAGACACAAAGCTGCCAACGTGGATCCCAGGAACGCGTCGAGAACGCCATCCGCTGCCAGAGAACCGACGCACAGACTTCGATACGAGAGCCCCGTCGGAGCGTGTAAGTAAAAACACACGTAATCGCGTAGAAAAATACAAGCGCAGAAAAATACTAGCGTAAAAATATATTCAAATATTCACGCAGGCAAATGCCCACACAACACAGCAACTGCGTTTTTGTCACGAAGCGTTGCAGCACACTCAAGTTGATTCGAAGGGGGATCTGAATGGTTTTGTCACTTGTTTTGCAGCTCCCTCGAGAAATATAGATCACGCCAGGCCCTGGGAAGACGACGACGGTCTGAGTTACAGGTCCAGCGGGCCCAGTTACAACGGTAAGTCGCCACCACAGTCCTCGACGCGTCTAGTTGTCATTACGATCATGATCGTCTCATTAACATTAAGTGATAATCATCTCATACATGTCCACACGTTCGCACATGACACTAACATACCACTCTACCGTTTGAAGTAACATCGGACGAATTAGAGATTCCGATAGCTGGGTGGGGAGAGAATGAGATCGAAAGAGACAGGGGGTCAAGTATACCACGCTCCAAAAGCGAGAGAGAGAGAGAGAGAGAGAGAGAGAGAGAGAGAGAGAGAGAGAGAGAGAGAGAGAGAGAGAAACGGATAATTTTACAATGAGGGAAGGGTGTCGTCCATGCTCGATTGACGAACGATGACAAGTGCGTGACTCGAGCAGCGATCATTTTAAGTTGTACGTGGCATATAGCACCAAATACCGCACACTACGGGCGCCCATTAACATAACCAGGTGATGTATTATCCGCTTCTGCATGTGGTCGACATCTATCATCGATGTGCTTGCCTATATTCTTACATCTATCATGTTCTTTCTATACGGCGGATCTCGCGAGGAAGTTACTATCCTTCTCTCGATTAGGGACACCGGCGTGTGTGTAGCTTCCTCGCGGTGTCCGCTGTATTGTGCGTCGAGTAAATCATCCTGCGAAGTAGCATAGTCGATTCTACCGAGCTCTACCAGGTCGTTTCACCGAGACGAGACCTAAACGCGGTTACCATCCCGTTCGTTGATTACCCTAGACTACGTATATCTTGCTACGCTCTTCTCGCATGGTACTCTGATATCTCACCATTCGCAACTATTTCATCATACACGAACACACATCGCTCGGAAGAAATGTATCATTCTATCATACCTACCGAATGTCTCGCGACGATGGAAGATAGTCGCGGAATAGATCAGGAATCTTGGATCGATCTTATACAGGGTGTGGTTGAAAGAGATCCGAAATAGGAACACTCTCTATTGCAAAACAATCATTTGATTTACAGGCACAGCTTCTCCTGAACTTTTACCTCCCCCTCTAGCGGATCGACTGATTTCAATCGTTCGTTTGTTTGCCGTGTTTTCCTTGACAACGTCCTTCAAAATACGTCCGAATGTTCATTCGTTGGACTCATATATCTACTTACGTTTATACAAATATAAATTGAACAAAAGAAATGCGAGTAGATTAAGCGGAGTTTTGACGACGAATCAGGTTGTTCTTGCGACCATCTTCCAGCGTGCGCGCTCTCATATATATATCGATATAGTAAACCGCAGTCTATCGTTAGTCGACACGCCGCTACCTGTATCATCGTGTCTCTATTTGTGTTTTTGTGTTTGTGTTGTGTTTGCGTGGGCGGCAGTTGGGAGGTCATCGGCACGTTCCCCGGCTCCCAGAAACTATCCACCCCTTGGTACTCAACGCGCCTTCACTCTTCCAAACGCCGCTAGGCACTATCATTCGGTGAGTCCGTGAACTTTCCAATCGACCTTACCGTTGATCTCAAGTCAAACCGATTATCGAGCCATAATCACGGGCCCGGAAACGCGAGCTTCGCGAACACCAGAAAGAAAGAGCGGAAGCTCGCCTTTCCGAAGAAGATACACAAAAAAAGACTTTCCGAAGAGCAGACGTCGTGCGACCGAGGGAAACGTATGATGATTCCGATTTGTTGACTTGTCTTCACGGGAGGCATGCTTCTTTTTGTATCGTTCTTTTCTCTTTTTTTTTTTTTTTTAATAATTCTCTTGTATCTCTAGCTTTATAAACATACATTTACTGTTACTACTTACTCATAGCCACACACACGTACACACACACACATACAGGTGCTGGCTTATACGTTCGAGTACAAGTATTATACACAGATTGATTGCATAAGTATCTTTTCGTTTCTCGTACACACGCGCCGATTTTGCACCCTGTTTGACAAGACACGCTTCTGCACCCCGGGTCTAAACTGTAGAGTCTCGGAGGACCTACCGACACGCAGTACTACTTGAATTTTTCTTTATTTGCACTTCTTTTCTTTCGTTCGTTCTTGGCGATCTTCCTCTTGGCTCGCCGTGCTTGCTGGAGAACCTGATTGCTCATTCAACGATTAAACAGTTCAGTATCCTGAGACGAAACCATGGAGAAACATTTTCTCTCTCGAGGAAGCACGATAGCGAGTGTTTCACAGTATCCTCCTGTTGGGTCTTGACGTAGTTTCATGATCAAGCGCACACGTGAAAAAAGACACTTTCTTTCTACTGCATTATTTAATAATTCTTTGTTTGCGCTCCAGAAAATTACTCAGTCGAATCAAAATTTTTCTCCGTTTAACGCCGGGTTTACGGGACTCGTCTAAACGACGGGCTCTAATATTTTTAATTGATAATTATTGAGTAAATTATTCGACAAACTGATTTCTTTGGGTGCATATTATAAAAAGAATGGCCAAAAATTTGAACAGATAAATTCTAAAATAAGTCACTTTCGACCCCCGTAAACCTAGTGTTGATATTCGAGTAGAACGTCGCATATTCGCTTTGGAAGATTCCAAATAAAGGACACGACTCTGCTTCTTGTAAAAATTCTTTTCAATCCTAGAACACAGGCTGTAAAAGAGATGTTGCAGTTTCGATGTAGAATTAAGTAAAATAGAGCGATGTAATGTAGCGAGTGACACAGGAAGGATACAGTGAGCGGGATAGATTGTGCGAAGTGATTGGAAAAGAGGTGAAGCCCGTGACACGGTAGTCTCGATGCAAAAGGTAGGGTAGAAAAAACCAGAGAGCCCCCGAGTTCCGTTCACACAGAGCAACAAGTCGAATAGAACGAAACTCCACTTTTTCCACGCATTACAAAGAACGCAATGTTTTGTTGGCGAACGTTGGGCATTCGTATGGGAATGAAACGATTCCACTGATCCGGTTGGAACTAATGAGTAATACTGTCGATTGACCATTTGAAACCAGTTGTGAGCTCCCTTCGGCACATCCCGAAGCCAGGGTACGGTCTGGCACCGCGAAGTCACACCTTCTCCTCGACCGGCGGTTCTGTATCTGCTCTCCCTGTAAGTCTTGCACAATCGCGTCACAATCGACGACCGATCTCTTGCACCTGTTGCTGTATTTTATTTGATGAAATGCTCTAGAGTACACTCTCTTTGTTCTGATACTGTTTTCTCTACTCTTACGATTTATTCTTCTAATTTAATATTACCATATATTATTGTTATACTATTTATACACACACATATATATATATATATGTATAAAGTATATATATGATATTCTATAGATTTATATTATTATATTATACACATATGTTATATACGACACGGTTAAAACGAGAATGTACCACGTGCCACTGCTAAAATGTACGCTTTTCTGTCGTCTAGGGTGATTATTCGTTCAGTGGGATGGGAGACAAGACGCACAGCACTGATTTCTCCTCTGGCAAGTCAGATAGTGAGTAACAAAGCGGAAAGGACCGATACCGATCACGTTATCTTGCCACCTTTTCTCTCGCAGTACTCTCGAATCTTCGACCTCTTTGTACATGCTTCTTTATCATTATTTTATTTTTCTCATATCTCGGAGTGCTTGCTCGCGGAACAAACTCGTAGCTTATCAATCCATCAAAACGTTCCGTGAGCACGCATCACTCTTCTTTTGATTTCTTTTTTAATTTCTCTTCGTTCTTTCGATCATTACATTCGGCTTAATACCTGAGCATGCTCGACTAATGCATCCAAGGCTGAATCGTACACACACAAACACACACGCGTCACCTGCTCACACGTACATACATCCAGAAACTCGCCTGATCGATCAAACACCTTTTAGGATAGAATAACTCTTCGAAAATTGGACCTTGTGACCGGTACTTTTTTGAGAAGTTTTTTTTTTTTTGACTGGAGCCCCAATTGCGAAGAGAAAAAAGTGCGATTTAGAAACTTCTGTTGGCAAATGATGAAAAATGGTGAAAAAACGAACTTTCCGGACCGTCGACCTGTAATTATGACTTTTAGCATTTCTAGCCACGTAAGAACATATTCAAATCAACCTTTACTATTTTCTTCGCGATTTCGATCAATAGCAATTTTCTCAAAATTCTTTTTTCTTGTCATCTTGTAAATTAATTTACCCAGCTTGCCAAACAAACCCAACTCTTATGGTCCAATTGTAAAGAAGTTACTCCGTTCTGATTGTTGCCTGATGAATTATGTGAGCGACACACACACGGACACGGACACATTGTCATTGTTTCACCGAGCGATCGTCTCCCAGAGGGGGCCCGTCGTACGGTGATCATTTTAGATCGCGGATTGCATAAGAATCGCAGACTGTTATGATCATTAACCGTGCCGGATGGATTTCTAGCTGCTCGTGACGGTCATCCGTAGCGCGATGAGCGTCACACTATGATACGTGCCTTGAGGATGTTTGATCGTTGAAAGGGAGAGAGAGAGAGAGAGAGAGAGAGAGAGAGAGAGAGAGAGAGAGAGAGAGAGAGAAAGAGAGAGAGAGAGAGAAAGAGAGAGAGAGAGAAAGAGAGAGCTGCCACGTATCATGTAGCTTTGTTTTTAGTGGATTCAGGTCATATCTTGTACAATACGATCATCCGACATTCGCTTATAGTGATTTCATCGGACCGATCGTCTTCCCGGTCGACAAGACAGTTCAGCAACGTCGATGCGATGCAATGCGAACGAACGAACGAACAAACGAACGAACCGAACCGAACCGAACAAAACATGATCTTTTTCGAAGAAGAAGACACAGAGACGTGTGTTTTGGCTCTCTTGCGTGGATCACGGAACACGATCGAACGCCGAGCAGAAAGATTGTTTACTTAACATAACGAGAGATGGTTTGTGCAACATGGTTTGACATGGTTTTTTTCTTTCCCATTTTCTCCCGAACTTTAGTATCGACAGGCAGCATCACGGATGTGGATCGACGGGCACTGGTATGTACCACAGCCCCATACTACTCCCGGCGAATTAGCATGGTTTGTAGCTTGTTTTTTGCATTTCTGATTTATACAAATACGATTAACCGCATTCTTTTCAGTCGCGCTTAGATTAAGTCGGTATAAGAGAGAGAGAGAGAGAGAGAGAGAGAAAAGAGAGAAAGAGAGTGTGAAAGGAAGAAACGAGAATCGCACGGACGCGAGAGTCTTCGTAGATCACACGCCGGAACCGTTTTCGCAAAGTACAAAAATCATGTACATAATTAGTTGGTCCGTCGCTGTCGCAGTGTAAAATATCTATATTTTGTACATAGAGCGTTGTATATTGTTTTGCGCATGCCTGCTGTACATTTTGCTGCGATTACAGTTCTCCATTTTTAGTTCTTTTTATATATTCTGTTTGAATGCATTCTCAATCTTTTTTTCGATTTTTATCGTTTCGTTTTGCCTTGCGATTTGGAGTTTTCTTGCATATTGGACTTTCGACGAGTATCAGTTTAGCAGAGATCGATCACGATTAGAGATGGTTCATGCGCTTCGATAATTTGCAATGTTTTAGACCCGCAGAAAGATCAGCTTTTTTGCCGTTTGATCGACAGTGCCACAAACACGATATATATAACGCATAATCTTTTTTGGTTGACGCAACGATAATAACACGATGCGAGTTTCTCGTACCGATCCCGGCCGAAAACTTTTAACAAACGATTCATAAATAGTCGCCATTCCTGTTTTTCTTTTTATCATCGACAGTTTACGGAGACGTCGCGCACCTAACATAACTCTTCCATTAACCGCATACACGATCGCATCTTCTATGCACAACGGAAACAAACGGAACTATGGCCTGTACTGAACAGAATCTGGTTTCTCTGTGCATGATTCTGCTTTGATTCTATCTCTACTCGTCTGTACTCTGAACCAAATCGAAAACCGATCCGTGGCGAATACAGAGTCAGAAATCTCATAGAAAACACTAAAACGATGCATAATTCGTTCGTTTATAGTCAATTTCATTCATACGAATTCGTTCATTCGTTTCAGTCTAGCTATAGTTCTGTTTCGTGAAACGGTACGCCGATCACCGCCGTGCACACCGTTCCGCGGAAAAACGCGGAACGCGGTTCAGTCAACATTCGCTGATTCTTTTTATTTTTGCTGCAACGTTCAGTCTTGCTGACGGTCGAGCGATCCGCTGCAACAAGTGTACAACAAAGATCTCGCGCGGGCTCCTCGGTTTCTTCGTAAATCAGCATGGGGAAAAAGGATCCCCTTTTCCTATGGGCCCGGTGTCGATTGCACGCAGAATTTATTTTAACAGACTCCACGAGAGGGAGTGATCGTACATTGTTAAGAAAAAGGAAAAAAAAAACTTGATCTTCTAGCTATCTTCTGCCGCAAGTAGCAAGTCAATCTTTAACAGATTCACTGAAACTTCGTTAAGAGTTTCCGCAGTTTTCGTTTGAATTCCAAGTCGATTCGATTCGAACTCTGCGATTGCGCTCAATTTCAATCGTCTCGAACATTCTAAGAATGTTAATCCTCCGGTAATTGAAAGATCGAAGAAACCAGATAGAACCGTTCGAAGGATAATCGAGTCCGAGGTGGAAGATTTAGTTTCCCGCGCGAGACGCTTTGTTCGATTAAATGCACCGCTATCGATTCCGGTGGTACGTGATCGATTACGGGCATTAACGTGTGTTTCGTGCTTCAGAATGATGGTGGAATGCTACCATCGTCCACCACGTACACAGGTGGCCTAGGCTCGGTGGTCGGGAGTCACGGGGGCCATCACGTGAGGAGATCGTTGCCGGACATGGGTACTGCGCCATCCGAACCGCCGAAACTCTATCCATATCACTTACTTGTCATCACTAACTATAGGCTGCCCGCCGACGTGGATCGTTGCAACCTTGAGGTGAGCAATTACACCGATAATTGATATTCCCGCATTAATCTCCGCAATTACCCGCACGTTTTATCCGCTCGAACCGCATTCCCCGGCAAAAAAACTCTTAACACTCGTTCCCTGTAATCACGCGCGAGTATCACTCCATCCGTTGTGTCGCGTCGACGTGATTTATATCTCACGCTTGAACCCTAGCGAGCTGTCGTATCGACGTCAATAAAAAAACAAAAAAAAAAAAAAAAGAAAACACACACACACACAGAGACACACAGACACAATTGAATGGTACTATTGAACTTTTTATTGAACGCTGAACCTGCCGCGGTCGAACGACCGGTTTCCTATTTTACGATTATTGAAACTGTAAATAAGATCGTTTAAATTGCATTATTGATGTGTTGCAACAACAACCGCATCAAATCGAAATGAATTCGATCCGTTTGCTTTTATACAGCAACGCTTGCTGGTCACTTTTAGTACTCGGTAGGATCACATTGTTTAAGATGGTTACCGTTAACCTCCTGCCGCGTGCAATTTGCTTCACGGTTCGTTCTAATTGTTTAGAACTTCTCTGCAATCATTTCTTAGGAGAAAGAAGAACTCTACTGTACGTTGCGTTGAATACAATATTGTAACGATGAGGTCTACTGCTGGAAGAAATTCTGAAAACGAACGTATTTCTACGATAGCTGTCTAGGGTTAAAGCGCTACAAAGTTGCTACGAATTCCCTAATGACCGGCGGCAGACTTTTTTCCGTTCAGGCCTCGCCGGTCCTTATGGACCTAACTATGGCCTGAACGGAACGGCAAGTAAAATCGGGCTGGCCGCTTAACGTGTTAACTGCAAATCTAAGATCACACAGGACTTTTAGAATCTTTGAGACCTGGATCCTTAGAACAATATAGGACCTAAAGCTCCTCGTTTCTCGATCAAATATTTCCCAGTAACAATGTGTAGGCTCTACAGAATCGAGGCAAGAAGATCCCATAGAACCTGACGATCCTGAAGCTTCCGAAGATCCTGTTCGCCTCAAGACCCAGTGAATCCCAGTCTCCACCTGCTTGAACGCTTGCGAAACGCTGATGTCTCGCGTTTGGAGGATCTGAGAGCATGTGTTTCCCTTTTTTTTCCAGCGACACCTTTCAGACGCGGAATTCGAAGCAGTTCTGCAGTGCAGCCGCGCGGAGTTCTACAGATTGCCGCAGTGGCGTCGCAACGAGATGAAAAGACGCGCCCGACTGTTTTAACCAGCCTTGTTCGCCGATCGCGTTGTTCCGCATATTATCTTCACCGTGTCACGAGCGTGCTACCGTGTCCAATCGTGTGTACATTCCTTCGGCGCGCGACGGTCGGTTCGCACAGTTTTCAATCGGTCGGGGAGCCGCGCCGCGCCGCGAAGACAGTGGAAGAAAAACGGTCCCTCGAGGAGCCGTGTATTCGCGATTCGCTCGCGAACGCACGCCGGTACACGTGCACGCACGCAAGCAAGCAGACAGAAGAAGCACTGCCATTCGTCGTCAATTTCGTTCTCTCTCGGCAACGAGGCCGCAGGCAGCTCCGATCGATCAGGAAACGAGATTCTGTTTCTCGTCGACGCACCTGTGGACAGCGTCGGTTTCCGGTGCTGTGCACAGCCCTTTGCTCTGTTCGTCGGCGCGCGAGGTTGTCTCCGTGTTTTTCTGTGATTTAGCGATCGCGCGTCAGCTATTCGCTGAAACTACCCGAAAACGAGGAACAGACAGAGGACGGAGATACAGTCTTGAATGATATCGATTGTTGTTCGCGCGACCAGTCGAGAGCCGACGACAGAGTTTCAATGAACGAGAGATACGCAGGTGTGTGTTTGTGTGTGTGACGTCTAGGAGAATATAAGAGAGAGAGAGAGAGAGAGAGAGAGAGAAACGTATCTTTCCTGCATCTAGCTTATAATCCGAGCTCCCGCGACCAGAGTTTTCGCGTCGCGGCGAGCGCAAACGGTAAATGGGTAGATTATTTTCGGGGAGTTCGGTGAACGCGAGCGTGTCCCTCCCTTCTTACCGTGTGTTCCGATCACTCCGGTTCAACGTTGACGATCGCTGTTGCACTCCGCATGCAACCGATCCATCGAGCCCTGCCAAGCAAATAGTAGGGGACGGGACGATGCAAATGCAAATGCTCGCGATGCACCGCACGCGAGCGTGTTCTTGTACATAAACCACACCGCATTGCGCGCTCAAAAGAGAGGAACAACGGTGTACGCCGTTTTCCGAATTCGCTTGATCCACAGACACACTTACTATTTGCAAACGAAAGGATTATTACACGAAAGCGCCACTATTATATGAACTGTCATTATCATTATTATTATTATTATTATCATTAATTTTTAATTATTATTATTATTATTATTATTATACTTTACTCTAAGCAACATGAGAAACTTTATCGTATAAGTAGATAGGAAGCCCAGCTTGCCGGGTGACGTGGATTATATATATCGACGATTTTGCATGCTGATTCTCTATTCTATCAAATGTTAACGGACCGTGCGAGTCGTTCTCTGATCCGTGGTGCAACTGGAGAACAATTTTCCGTGGAAGTCAATTTCGAAGACCGTTCATCCCGTTCTTCAAAGTCGATTTTCCCCATCATCGAATCGCCACGCAAGAAGAAACTTCGAGAAAGCTTCTGTTCGCGCGTTTAACTTATTTCCGCTTTTTTTTTTCTTTTTAATAATCGTAGAGTTTCTCCGACAAGGTACCACGGATCTTGAAACATTCTTTGTATCGCCGATCCTCTTATCTGTCTCTATATCCGCATATTGACTACACGGAATCGCTCTGCAGTGCGGGCGACGGTTGTTCAAGAGTAATCCTACAAAAAAATATATCCACTCGTGGATAGATAGAATCGAAGGGAAGCTAGATATTTAACGAGAGGACGTTCTGTACGTCAGGCGGCAAGCTGACATAGCAAGAGAGAGGACGCGCGTACGTTATAGTAGAATGTTGAATATCGCCGAGACGGATTTTCGAGCGGTTTCAGGAAACTGAAACGATTACTTTCGATTTTGCGCAAGGAGCATGTCGATATTGTGATTTTTAATCACGAGTTTCACAACCCTCGAGACATTTTGAAAAATGTGCACAAAAGACCCCTTTACTTTCTTAAGATGGCGGAGTGTTTGCGAAAGAGTACGAAACAACTAAATAAAGTGTTGAAGCGCAAAGTTGAAAGAAAACCGGCTCGTTTCGATCGAATCGGCTTGGAAATCTTGATCGGTGGTGTGTGCGTCGACGAAGGGGGCACACACTTGCCTGTACTGTATATGCGACGATAAGAGAGGGAGTGGGGAAAGAACCTTCGCGATTCGCTGCCAAAAGCGAACCAGCCCGAGAATAAGCGTTTCACTGTACTACACTTCGCCTGTTACCCTAAGTCATGTGCCTATATGCGAATGTCGGCGGACATTCGACACGCGAGGAGAGTCGTCGGTCCTCCGAAATGGCGTTCGGGGAGCTTCCGCAAATTTGGTCGATCGCGCAAACCAATCGGAAGAATTTTTAAACTATCCTATCGATTAATTTTATTTTATGAAACCGCCGCGAATATTCCTTTGCTGCTTTCAAAGTATTTCCGCGGATGTTCACGATGCTTGACATTTTTTAAAGGACGACGTTCCTGAAGAGGAAGCTGTCTAGCTAGAGTAGACAAGTGTTCAAATTTAAGTTGAACCGGGCTGGAAAGAGTTCGAACAAACTAATCGAATATTTATTTAATCTTTCGACGGGTTCAGACTTTCGGATGTAGGTTGTTGTTCTTTTTGAGCAATTTTCCAAGCAATTTCTCAATAAAAAGATTAACAATCTCTTGAACTGTGAAGACATCCGAAGAATCTAAGAGCACTATTACACCATTCTCGGCTTACTAAAATTACCAAAAGGGGAAGTATATTTCTATCGAATTGCTGTTTCTTACAATCGATATAGACAATTTTTACTTTACGAAGAGAGATTTTAAAAGGTATAAAATTGACGACAGAGATTGGTGGTTTTTCTTTGGTTTTCGCGCGACTTGGACCGAATTGCGGGGAGATCCGACGCGTTACGAGTTTGTGCAATTCCCGGCAAGTATATCTCGTCGCTTGGTTTCACAAGGAGACTGACTGTGCTCCATGATCTTGCGTATGCGATCATCTGCGAGCAAGAAAAAGAGAGAGAGAGAGAGAGAGAGAGAGAGAGAGAGCGCAACATTCGCGCCGAGGAGATTGGAAGGGTTTTCTTATCCACGATTTTCTCGTTTTATCGTTCGCTTTTTTTGTACACACTCTCATTCGGACACTATCGGAACCAATAAACTGCAATATTTATCTTTGATTTGCAGTGATTTTATTAATGGCGAACTGCGCCCCGTGATGTTTTCTTCCGACGATCCGGTGTGTTCTCTTTTCTTTCTCGACGCGTTCTTCTCGCACTCGTGTCCATTCTCCTTCGCCGAGACGCGTTTGTTCTCGTCTCTATTCTCCTTCACGGTTTCGTTGCTTTTTCGTTTTTTGTTTCGTTTCTTTTACATTTCCTGTTTTTTGTTTCTCTCTCCTTTCATCTGTATCGAATGTAAGCGATTTATTTTACTACGACCGATCGCGAGCAGACTCCAAACCCTGACACACTGTTAGATCATGGTGCACCGTTGCGTTCACACCGTGCAATGCGAACCAATGTATGTTTCTGTTGTATAGAGCACATTGCTTCCGCTAGTCCCTGAAGTTCAATAAACGCAAACCTACACGAAGATACACCTTGCGTTCCACGCGTCCCTCACACGTTTCTTTCAGTTTGGTTTTTCACGCGGTCGCTGTAATCATTTTCACGAGTACTACTTTAAGGCGGCGAGTTCGACGCAGCGCGCGTTCGATCGCGCAGGATGCTCCGCGCGGAAATATTTTTAAACGCAATCTCCCTTCGATCGTTGATAGAAAATATTATATCGTAGCAGAAACCAGTTCAACGCGTAACTGCCGATCTTTATGCGAAATAAAAATTCAGAAGAAGTAGAAAATTGAATAAATACAATTTTTGTTACTGTTTCGAGTATCGTCTCTACGTCTCGTCGATAGCATAAAATCTGTAATCGACTAATGCCCGGCGAAATTCCAACAGTGGACCACCCTGCGCGCGTAAATTCGTCTCGAAAATATGTCGACTTTGTACATCTCGGACCGAAGACCAACATTGCCATAATCTATAGACTATCCAGAGTTTTGTTCCTAGGTGTGGCATAATACAGTTTTGTCAGACGTGTTTCTTACCGTAATCGTGAAATAAAAGCTACCTGTTCGAGCATTACCTTCCGAGAGCAAGCGTGTCCCGTTTCTTTCATTCGTTTGTGATGTTTTAGATTTAAGACTCAGGACAAGACAGACTTCTTCCGAAGAATCACGAATCCTTCGAGTACGCTGGAAACCGTCTCGTATTCGTCGGATGCTAGCTCTGCCCTTTCGTTTAGGTATAGCAACGCGGGAGTCGTGTGGACGTAGCCTGCGGCGATGGATTTCGGATTTCCGGCTTTGCCCACGGTGTCTACGGCTTTTCCAACCCTCACAGGTACTGGTAGACTCTAATTATTACATGAAAATTCTATCCAGTTGGTGCAAACATTTTCTTTACAAATCAATGTTGTCGACTTGGACGAATCAGAGCGCGGCAACAGCGGGGATCGATTGCTGCTCAGCGTGGCGTTGGCGTTGGCGTTGGCTTTGGCCGAGCCGAAATCCGTCCGCTGTAGCCGCGTTCTGATTGCTCCCCGTTTTTCGTTAATAACTCCTTAACAATGCCGAGGTGAATATTTTCGCAAAGGAAAACGTTACTTCGAACACCTCAGAAATCACCCGTTTCAATCTTTATTCCTACGCGTACTCGTTTCTTTATAACTTTAACAGAAAAAACAAAAGTAAAAATAATTGGATACTATTCTCTGGGAAGACGGAAAAGAACATTTTGGCATGTTTTAACAAAAATTACGTGGACTAGTTAGTATTTAGAGGACGTCGGTAAAAAACAAAAGACGTATCTCGAAGAGAATAAGTAACGAGGCTTTTAAAACGCATCTTATTAGAACAGTTTGAATAATCGTGTCAGTTGTAGATAGTGAAACGTACTTGCAAATTTTCGTCCAAGGTGACCAACCATCTTGGCTCCATCGCGACAGCCAGACAGTACATCAGATAATGGGATTTAGTTAAAATCAAGTTACGACAGTCCAGGAAGGATACGAGAACAACCATTAGACCAGCTAGTGCTGTGTGGTCCAAGATTTTGGAGCCGTAACGCAAAGGGGATATGGATAGGGTGCCCTGGAAATGAAGAGAGAGAGAGAGAGAGAGAGAGAGAGAGCGTTAATTTTACGAAAGCGTTTTAGATAGGATTGATCCTTGGGATCATTCTCACCTTGCCAAGATGGACCAGACCCAGAGAAATCCGTGCAAGGAACAAGTGCGTCGGGCTTTTTGCATGATAGCAGATCAACTGTCTCAACAGATTAGCAGCGTGGGCATGGTTGGTCCCTGCGCTGACCAGACCGAGTGCAAATATCGCGTTGCTCGCGACATCCGCATCATTGTCGTGACTATATTTATATAGAACGCTCATGAGCGAATAGTCGGGGTTCGACAGAGAGGACAGGCCCAGAGCTAACGGCATTGCTCTTCTTGTGGCTATGGGACCGTATCTTCCTATCTAAAAATGGGCAATTATCGTCAGGGATTATCATCGTTATAGCTCGGGGAATCGTCGAACCTAGCACACCTGTCCAAAGATCCTAGAGTTCTCATTGCCCTCTCCTAGGCCAACCATGGCCACCCCTAAAACAGCTATAGCTTGCGTGGGACCAATCTCCCTGCAACGTTTTGGTAGCACTTAGTTTCGGGTATTCGATAGAAGCTAACGATACGAGGAAGGCACATACTTTGGGTCAATCTGATTCTTCTCCTTTTTTTCGGTGGACTCCGAGGTCTGATGGTTCGGGGCTGAACAACAACCGGGCGCAAAACTAGTCGCCGGAGTAGTCGACGCGTTGTCCCCGTCGACAGGTTCCGAACAAATTCGCAATAACTCTTGCACTATCAGTACGTCACCTGTGCCGGCGTATGCGCATATCTGGAAGCATTCATTCGTCGACACATCCGGGAATTTGTTTTTCTCTTTTAACAATTTTAATCAGTTGATAATAGTATTTGTCGTCGTTCTCAAATTTTTTACATACTACTGTTTTAGTCATTCGTGTCACAAACGTAGCAACATTCTAGTTTTGTAGTTCGGTCATCGAGAATCCTATTCGGCCTTGAGCGAACCATCGAGTAGAGTGTACACGATGTAAAGTGTATATTAAAGTATTAATCGTGTATCGTTGGATTTTTGAAGCCGATCGAAATCGCAAGAAATACCTGCAACATAGTCTGCGAGGCCAGTTTGTACGGATCAGGAAGCACCTCTAGAGCCACGGAAGAGAACTCTATCACGTCGCGACAGCCCATGTAGATCAATCCTAAAGCCAGTGGTAGAAATCTGGAAAAACGAACGAACCCTCTGTCACCTTTCGAATCCTCCCAGAGAAATCTCGAAAATCTCTTTTAGAAACCTAGAGTAAGTATCGGACAGTTCATGAGGTTCAAGCTCGAGTAGTTTCTGCAGCACTGTCGAGGACACTTCGGGATCAGCCGAGGCCACGTTGATCAATCCTATGGCTATCGCGCTTAACGCCACAACCTCCATGTTACCTAGAGATGAATCGTCGATTAATATTTCTGAAACGAGTTCCTGAAATCCGAAGAAACTCTACCGACTTTCTTTGTCCCCCAAAACTTCGGTCAACAGTTTAGTGACGTCGAACCTTCTGGTGCCAGCGTACGCCAGGCCTAGACCCAGAACAGCCCCTATCCTCAGCGTTGAACTGCTAGAACTGACATAATCGGTGAGAAGAGCCAGCGCAGGATCGCATTCGTTGCGGACACCGCAATTCACGAGGCCAATGGCGAGTAAAGCTCCGGATTTGATGTAGTCCTCGCTCGTGTAAAGGTATCTGTGATGTTGAAGAAAACGCATCGAACCACCGTTCAAGCCTTGTACGTGGTTAGTTTCAAGCCTTGTTTTCTCGTAAACGCAAAAAATTCGCTGTCCAGATACTTGTAGGTTTCGTTGATGCTACAGAAACTACTACTCACTTGTCTATGGGCACCAGGCCTCCATCCACGTCCCACATGTGTATCAGACCCAAGGAGGCAGTGGCCGACAGCATCCCGTGATCCTAGATAGAAATTATTCCTGCATCAAATTCTCCGATCCTAGAAGATTCTTCTAGAATACTCTGATCATCGGGACTCGGTACGAGAGAAAAAGTCTGAGGTAAGACACTGGTTTGCACCTTGTTTTTGTAAACCCAGCAGTCCTCGGCATTGGTCATCAACTTATCCTGACCGAAACCAGCGTGAACGAAACCGGAAACGAAGCTGGCCGTCAAATTGGCCCTGGCCGAGTCCGGTTCGTATTTCCCGAGGACTTTTCCCTCGTAAGTCTTGTAGATGTCCTCGGGATGTTTAGGTTCGCAGATGTCCAACTCTCTGGCCAACGAATGGAAATGGGAGATCACGTGGCTGTTGCTCAGGATCGTCTCGAGATCCTTCGCGTCGTCCCCTTCGTACTCTTTTCGCAGAGGATTGTCCTGGCGATTGGCAAGCCGTAAGAGACATCGCTTACGTTGTCCGACAAAGTTTTTAACCATCTCTTACACAAAATTGTGGACAGTGTTATCTATCGGTAGACTGCGGATCTTTGATTTAATTCTTTCTACTTTTGACAATTTCGATTACTCGTATTTCCCGTAAACGTGTGTGAAATCCGCGGTCTAGTTGTCAACGGTGGTACGTGGTCGTTACCCGCTGTCTAGCAAGCATAAACGCCAGCTGCTTCCGCGTGACGTTGTCAGGACAGCTGGTCAGGCATCGGTGGACCAGCTCGGAGTCGCACAGCTGCAGAGCTACCAGCATAGCCTTGCAGAACTCGTTGAATCTGAGATACTGATCGACAACTACTTTCAGTATCTGCTTTCTCTCGGTGTCCTCGCTGCGGATTCAAATACCGTGTCTTTTAAACGAATGCGGACAATGGGCGCGGCTTGGGCGGAGCTTGGGCGGAGCTTGGTTCGCTCACCTGTAGGCAGCGCAGCCTTCCAAGTATCGACAGACTCTTCCGAAGTTCGTGCTGTCCAAGTAGCTGCCTAGGAAGTTGAGCTGATCGATCTCCAAACACAGATCGCAGCCTGGAATCTCCGCATTGTGCTTCATGTCGAATTTCACAATGTGTTTGACCAATGGAGCCAGTTGTTGTCTAGGATTTTCGACGAATCGATCGATTGATCGTTAGACTGTGCGTATGGATTTTTAGGCGTTTATCAGAAGAAAAGCATTGAAATTGACAAAGCGGCCGAGTACCTGATACTTTGCTCCTCCCTGACAGGAGCATTGGTTATCTCGTCAACGATCTCGCTCTCCAACTGTCTGACATACTCGTGGCCCCACTCCCCAGGGTTCACCACGTTACCTTCGACACAGAATCGAAGACACTCCTTAGATCCCGGAGCTGCCCCTGCCAACGACAACACGCTCAGCACCTCCGCGAACTGCTGCTTCGCGTTCTTTTGCTGAACCCTTTCGTACGAGTTCTTCAGAGCGCCGTAACTGTTTCGTAGGTACTTGAGCGGCTTTGGAACCGCTGTCATCGAAGTCGTTGCGGTCTGCATCAGGAGCCTCAGCTGACTCAACGACACTAGCATCGCATTTTCGTCTTGACCCTTCAATTTGATCGCAAAACGCAAAATGCGAATGGTGCTGCTGCTGCTGCTGCACACAGTTCATTCCTATTATTACACTTACTTACCAGTAGGACATCCGCTAATTGGAGCAGCTCCTCCTGCAGCCTCGTGTCCTCTTCGTCCTAGGAAAGGTTCGATCATCTTTAACAGGAAAATTAATGCACTCTCGACTCGATGCATTCGAACAGTGTGAATAATTTACCATCTCGGTCTCGGTCTCTATCTTCGGCCCGCCAGACTTGACCGTTATCATTTTGCGCTCGATGTCGGAATCATAAACGTATTTGTTCAAATTATTTTCAGCGTTTCAAGAATAATAACCAAAACTCGATTTTCGTTTCGTTTCGTTTCGTTTCGTTTTCTCCTTTGACGATCGTCACTTTGAATAAACGTGGCCTGCTCGACGCAACATTCGACTATTTCTTTCAAATAAATACGAGCGATGAAAAAGGTCATATTTAGATACTGCATTTATTAATAAACAATTTTTTATTTTTTATTCATAAATGGACCACTTTGGATCTCAAAAAAAAAAAAAGAAAAAAAGGGTTGAACCGTAAACGCAAAATGAAAGGAAACGATAAAGTGATCCTTTGTGCGAGCGAGCCTTTCTTTAGGTTACAAGCAAATTGTCAAGCTTCTTTTAGCTAGACCACGATCGTTAAAAAAACCTCTTAATTGGCGTGCTTTCGCGTTCCAATCGCAACAGAATCAGGTTGGTGGTTGGAGGGAGAGAAAGCACGCTAGTACGTAGATCGTGCATAATACTTCAAAGTTATAATTTATTTAGCCGTAACAAAAGTTTATCATATTATACTATACAGTAAATATGTAGTAATATATTATATATGTATGTATGTATGTATGTATATACAATCGCGCGTCGGGCGATGCTCCCTGAATCTGTTCGCGGGACATTTTCACACATGTTGTTCCCGTTTCTTGTACCCTGACACGTTTCGCGTTATTATCACACCTAGTTTCGTCGATATCTTAAAAAAATATAGCTGCTCGCGCTTCGTTATCCTAAATCATTACACTCTCGGAGCTAGTCTCGAAGGCCTCCTCTGACGAGCACTCTCGAAGGATATGTATGCCCGAATCGATCGATATGTTTCTTTGGCGCTCGCCTCGCGTTCCATCGAATCGTTTAACATTAAAATAGGTTTGGCACATTCTCGTTACCACGTGCACACACTCATTCTCTCTCTCCCTCGCACTCTAGCTCTCTCGCTCTCAACACGATATAAAAGTATGTTACGATAAATGCAAAGAAAATACAAATGTTGCGTCGCTTGATCAAAAATCGTCGACAAGATGGATTCGCGAACGCCGCTCGCGAAACTGTCCCTTGCTCGAATTTTAACGGAAAAAAGAACGTGGGACAATTGTTTGAAGCAGCGTTGCAAAAATCGACATGGCTCGTTCCCAGGCGAATACGATCTTTGGTACGCGACTGAACGATAAGTACAGTCCTTGCTGGATCGGTCGCGCTTAAATCAAACGGGAGAGAAAAAAGGAAACGAAACACGCCTGACGACAATTCGTCGATCCGCGGGGTGACCGTTAACCATACTCCGATAGAAGTCGCGCTGCTAGTTAACATTATGCTTAACGGTTGAGACACAGACTGGCCTAACGCACGGTTTCTCCGAAAATGTTGTCGCTCGATTAAAACTCGTCAAAATACTATGATCAGGCTGTTGCCTGGCGGCGTCCGAGGAAAATTTCACGCGGCTACTAGGAGCGCGGCGTTTGCGGAAACACGATTTCTTGCACAGCTGATTTCCGCACCGTGCTCGAAACGGCCTGAAAACCGTTTCGTGCCGAGGGCACGACGCGCCGCTTTCCACGCGTCTGTGTCCACGAACGATCGCGCTAAAAATAGGAACGCTGTTGTTTATCGAAAATTTCCGAGTCTCCGACGCGTACAACACCGATTCGTTGAAAGAGATGCGAAACACGGACGCGAAAAGCAAGTTCCTTCGTTAAATACCGTCACGATCGTAATTACACGCTTTCAGGCTTGATAACAAGCTACAGATTTCATCTGGAAACGATTGTCCCAGTGCATCGCTTCGCGCGTTCAATTCGGGAAAATCGTTTCTCGAATGCAAGGAACGTGGAAAACTGTTGCCGTCAGCTCTGTCAGATATATGTACGAGGAAAAATGCTGTAAGCGACTCATTGGTGAAGAGGTAGGTGGGGGCTGGTACTTTGAACGAAAAACGATCGTATCTGTGACCGAGGACTTGCTGGAAATGCCCTCCGCAAAAGAATAGTCCGAACAGAACGCTGATCGTGGTCGACCTAATCAAATTTGGCTTGTTTGGAGAACTCGCTTTGCGGTTGCCTCGACATCTCTAGCTGTCGCGTCTTCTTCTTCGAAACGACACGAACGTCATCTTCGTTGGTTTGATCCGCTTAAAATGCGGTGCATTTGAATATGGTTATCGTTGCGCTCGCAGATACATTTTAAGCGTGTCTCTGGTCGAGGTGAGTCGGTGAACGCATCGAAACGCTGTTTACGTCGGTCGCAGACCCGCGAACGATGGATCGCCTCGCAAAAACCGTTCCTTCTCTACGTCGTTCTGCGTTTCTTTTTCTCTCGGAGATAAGGATCGATCGTATCCGCGGAATTTCCGCTCGGAAATTGCTCGTCCGCTCGTCGAGCGATCCGCGCACGCGGCGGATCGCATCGAGTCGGGAAGAGATCTCGATCATCCTCCTCCCCGAGAACGATGACGATCCATCACCGTCGCCGGAATTCCTGGTATCGCCCGACTCGGAACTACTCGTCTCTTTTTCTCTTTTTCTCTCTTTCTCGTCCAATCGATTAAAAAATTTGTCAGGAGTCACGCGAATTTCGAATCTCTGCTCCCGACGCGATTAAACGATCAAATATTCCGGCCTCGAGCGACGAACCGCTTCGAAGTGTGCATGATCGCGCGCGCGTGTAACGGCTAAGAAGACTTGTACAGGTAAAATAATAAATATATACGCTTAGAAACTATTATTGCGCTGACGGGAGGATCAGCCGGGACAGTTTTCGAACGAGTCTCGCTGCGATCTTCTTGTTCGAGTAGTTGTACGCGGTTGCAATATCGGTGGCTGTGATATATCGTGTCTTGAGCGGACTGCAAAACCTATGGTCTCGTAAACGAGATGTTTTCAACAGAGATGGTTTCTACTCGAAGCCATTTGGTTTCTAGAATTCGGAGATTTGACAAAGAATGCAAAAATTCCGTTATTTCAAGGCAACGAAAAGGCGGCGAAAAAAATGCACAGAGGTATTTCGTTTGCCTGCATACCCGGTGAGTATATGCTGAAGAAAAAATTCCACTTGTTCAAAGGAACAGTCTAACGAGTACTAAATACCATCTTTGCACGGGACACAACACGTTTCTTCCGGATCCAGCTATCGTTCGTTTTCGGACTTGTGTCTCACTGTCCCGGTTGGTCGTCGGTGTTTTCCTATCGCTAACGGTAATAATAGTATTGCATCTAAGATAGGCTCGTTAACATGCTAGGAAATCGTGAGCGTTTCCGACCCGATCGAAATCAATCGTTCGTTGGTCTCGGGCTCTGCGTGTAGCGGCTTACTAATGGAATCCCGAGGAGTTTGCGAACAGCTCGGTCTTTGGCAGTATGAAGACGTACGTTAATCCTCGAAAATGGAACTGAAGGAGCGGTCGCGACGACGACGCGTGCTACGCCGGTCCGCTCCGCGCCGCGCCGTGCCGTGGATCGCGGTTTTTAATACTGCGTTCACATCTTTCTTCCGGACTCGAAGTCGTTGGGCGCGTTGCTCCTGTCCAACTCCATCTGGATCTGCTGCAGGCTCTTGCCCTTGGTCTCCGGTAGCACCATCACCGTGAAGATCACGCTGATCACGCAGAACCCGCCGAACACCCAGTACAACGTGTAGCTGCCACACGCGCGCTCCAAGTCGCTCGAGAACTTGGTGATGAGGAACCCCAAGAACCAGCAGGTGCACACCGCGATACTGGAGGCCTTCGACTTGACGTTTGCCGGCAACATCTCGCCCATCACGGTCCATGGCAGTGGACCCCAGCCCACGCTGTACGTCGCGATAAAGATCACCAGCGACAGAACCGGAAGAATCGCTAAATTGCTCACGTCCGATTTCAACGCGTCCAGCATGTAGAAGTAGGTGCCCAGAGCGATCTGCAATTAGAAAATCACACTTTGCTGGCAATGGTCTACAGGTAGGTACAGGAATATTCTCGTAGAGAACACGGTTGCGCGTGAAAAAGATTCTGATTTCTCTTCGATGTGCCGCGCGTCGGCACTGTAATAAAAAAAACTTTGTCGTGATCGAGTGGATCGTAAATTACAAAATTAGCGGATACTAATTAACAGCATTCCCGGCGTTCCCAAAGGCAACGCAATTTTTTTTTCTTCACAATCATCGTGAAAATTCAGATCGATGACGTCACACACACACACACACACACACACACGATCCTTCGGATGCGCGTAACGAGGCATTGACATTGAATGCGGCGACCGCTGATCGGTGCAACAATCTGCGACGGACAATTAGACGCGGCCCTCGCAATCACAATTCCAGATGAGTGAAATCACTCTGTCGGAACTGACGACCATCGTACGGGAGCACGCGCGCGCGCGTTGACGGAAATATTTTTCTTGGATGCGACACGAATCGCGCGGACCAATGATTTAAGGGACACTTTCCGCTCTTCTTCGTTTGAATCGTGTGCAGTCGTACTGTGGCGAACCGTAGATCCGGCATTTTCGAGGACCAAGATTTTTCTGTCTTGGAGACGGAGGATTAGACGGAAAGAGGAATCATCGAAGAAAAGATGGCGAAAATCGTCGAAGGACAGAACCGAAAAACCTCGGTGCATCCGCGTGCACGTTGCACCGGTGGAATGCGCGCGACGCGTAGTGCATCCGCGCGCGGACGAGCACGTTCGAGAGGTTACATAAATCGATTTGAATAGGCGCTGCAAGGCCGCGCGATCGATTTGTTCCCGAGTAATTCGCAACACCCGCGAAACTTGCGTACAACGCAACGGGCCATTTCCATAAAACGGGTGCAACCGATCCGACGATTCTTCTGTCACGAAATAAGTCTAGATCGCGTCTGATTGTAGTTTCGACGATTTCCAGCGAAAATATCGAGTCCTCGAACGATCTTTTCGGATTCCGCGACGGAACGATCTGGAAATTTCGATACGCGATAATATCTCAGGATTTCAGCTGCTCTTCGAGAGCCAATCAAAATAATTTGTAAACTGCTTGGAAGCTATGATCGCGCATCGGTATGCATAGCCGAGGAATATGCAAGGGGGCCTGACGGTGCAGCATTCTGCAGCGACAATCGACCAGGATCGCGACGCCATAAGCCACTTCATCAACCAGGAGATCCTACCTAGGATACCTATCTGTTCGCGATAAGGAACGTCAGAATTTGCATACGGGTCTACTGTTAATTTTCCTACTGCTCCAGTGTACTCTGCACTGCGTCGAATCGATTAAACCTCGGCCAAATCCTCTACCGTTGATGAATCACCTCTGTGCATCGCGCACTGTTCTGCAGCGATTCTGCATCGAGTAATTCTCGACAAAAATTGCCTAATCGGAAGCAACATACTGTTCTTAGTACCTCGAATAATTCACGAAACAGAGCACTTGAAATGGCAATAACTAGAATTGATCGTAGAGATTGCGCGGTGTCGTTACTCGGTGCTTCGGACCGTAAAACGTGTCTTCGCGAAGTTAGCAGACACATACGTATTACCGTGACGACGACGCGACACGACACGACGTTCCTGCACCGTCAAAGAAGACGTAACAGACACGTGTTTTTCGCAGTTTTGTAACAGCGATTCGATTCGATTCGATTCGATCGGTTTATCACCGCGAATGCGTTATTAATTCCCTCTGCCCGAGTCTTCGTCAAGCAACGCTAACTACGAGATATCTCGGTCTCCTAGATTGATCAGAACCGAGGATAAGCATTTTGTAGATACAGCGGAAAAACACGTCCGCGGTAGTTGTCCGCACGGAAAAATGAATTTTGCGTAATAACAATCTTTGAGCACCGATCACCGATCCATCAGATTTCCACTCACCAGAGTAACGATCTCTCCAATACCGGAAAAGATCAGCAGCATCTTCCTGCCAAGTCTGTCAACAACGATGGGAGTGACGCCGGAAGCGAGTACCTGGACGACACCGACGATTATGGTGGCGGCATCTGACGGTATGGATACCTTAGCACTGATGAAGATTTTTTGCATGTAGAACAGCACCACGTTGATTCCGCTGAGCTGTTGGAACCCAGCGAGCAGACTCGTGTAAACAGTGGCCTTCAAGTTAGCCTTCACCCTGACCAGGTCCGCGATGCTTGCCACGTTCCTCAGGGATTCGTCCACCTCCGCCTAAATCGAACAAAGTACACGCATACGTCAGCCGTTTCCTTGGACAACAAACAAACAAAAAAAAAAAAAAAAAAACAAGAACACTGTTCGAACAAATTGTAACAAAGTGTCAGCGCTCCATCGTCGAGGCTCGATAAGAGTTTCTTGACGGAGGAAGAGAAGATTCGCGTTGGCGTGAATACGTAATTTTTCTCGGAGATCGACAGTCTAGTCACGGGACGTTGGATTGGTATCGGATTTCCCGCGTTATGTAGATTCGTTTATTCGAAGGAAGGAGAATGACAAGGTCGTTCGGATATTAGAAGATCGGATTGTTAGATCGTTAGAAGATAGATTTGTTAAAATCTCGACGCGGTCTCTCTTCGTTGAATATCGATTTAGAACCGGACGACGATCGAGGTTTCAGAACCGTGTCAAAGAATTCGAGTGCGCGAACGAGCGATGCGACCGAGTCTGAAGCGCCGCAGATTAGGATGGTAAACATGAACGATCTTCGGAAAAGCGGAAGATCGAGGGACGCGTGTCGCTTGCGGCCGGGAACGCGTGAGCGGTTAGTCACTCGCGCGATCTTGGCTTCGAAGACACGCTAACAGATCGTCGTTGCCATTGGCGGATCAAGGAACGACCTTACCCCCGGCCTCGTTCAGCGAACGTGACCCGAACTCCAATACGATTGCTACAAGCGAAACGTACAACAGTGGCTCTGAAAACTATTCGAACGATTGCCGATATTTTGATCCAATTTCGCAACAAAAAAAAAAAGAAAAAGAAAAAGAAAAAGAAAAGGAAAAGAAGAAAAAACGAATCCCGCGGTATCACCGACCATTCGGAGTAAAGATTAAACGATCGAACGATCGAACGAGAAAATGAAGTTCCCAGTGTCTCTGCAGCAGTGTTTTACTGCCACGGTAATATATCTTGGAATGACGAATTGCAAAAGTAGAGGCTTAGCAATGAGCGTGACCTCGTTATAGTTAGCGTGTCGATACTTTTCAAAGTCACTGTAGCTTAGCAAATCGGCGCATGGCGTTATCGCCGTGGACGGCGCGGCGCGGCGCCCCGCGAGCACGTTTTTCGGTAAAATTCCTATATACGTTATTTCCACGGGAGGTCGAGGCTTATCGCGCGATTCTATCGCTTCTTTTCTCTCTCGATGTTGTAGAACGCCTCAGAAATATCGAAGGATATTTTCGTCCTATCTTGTCTGCGCGGACAGCAGCTACTTTCTTCTGAATTCGCTTTCTTTTGGCGATTGACGAGGTTAACCCCAGATAACCGAGCTATTATTACTCGACCGCAGGAAATAAAAATGGTCCCCGTTGGTTGCAAGTAATAGACACGCGAGAAACAATGTGTGGATCGATGTTCCAGCCAACTACTAAATTGTTATTTCGCAACAATGATCCGCAGTCTGGTAATCCCTATCGAAAGGTTTAAAGACCACCCAAGCTAGGGTCCGCAGCTATTTAAGCTGACCGATAAGAACAACGTTTACACTTGCAAATTACGCGCTGTTTTCTACGATACGGTGGGATCTGACCTAGACCTAGCCTATTCTACCGCGTTCTACGCAGCCCGACAATTAAGTACGTTTACAATTGTAAATTACCTGAATCTCGTCGCACTCCTTTTGCACACTGCTAACAGACTTTCCGCGCAGCCTGGCCAACGAGGCCAGAGCCTCTTCCTTCTTGCCGACCTTCAAGAGATAGAACGGGGTTTCGGGCATGGTCACGAAGGCACCGAAGAAGACGATCGGAACGATGGCGCACAGGATCCAGAACACCGTGTACGAGACGTACGGACCGATCGCGTACGAGTACAGCAGGCCCAATGTGATGAACAGCTGCAGGAACGATCCCAGGGCTCCTCTGACGGAGATCTGTTCGAGGATCATAGCGTTTTCTAAATGCTTCCCTGCTGGCTGGTGGTTCTCTGTTCGAACAATCTTCGGATTTGTTTATTACCTCTGCAATCTCTCCGCAATACATGGGAACCACCGTGAAAGCGAACGCCATGGCGAAACCGAGGACCAATCGAGCAGCGTACAATTGCCCCACTGCTCCTGCCGAGGCGATCAGGGCCCATCCGATTAGGTATAGCACCGCGGAGGACAGGAGCGTTAGTTTCCTGCCGAATCTAGGGTGAACAGTTGATTCGCATTGGTTGAAGGTGATAGTTTATTGGTCAGCTGGCTAGGGACGCAAATCGATTCTCTCACCTTTCCGCAAGAATTCCAGCGACGAAGCATCCAAGCATCGCTCCGAGGGCCACCAACGATCCTATCCATGAGCTCTGGTCAGCGGTGATTACCTTTCCTAGAGGATTATCGTCCGTGGATTCCTGGAGCCTCGGCAAAACGGGACTCGTCCATCCCAACATCACGCCCGCCGCCATGCTGCACAGGTTCGCTGGAATCACGGAAAACGTTCAACCTCGGAACGAGATAATTCCGACAACAATGAGTCTTTAACGTTTCCGCGCGGAGGCGGCCGCGTGGAATAATTTAGCGTGGCATGCAACGATAACGCACGCAAAAAGACGTCGTCGATGGGACAACGCAAGAGAGAGAGAGAGAGAGAGAGAGAGAGAGAGAGAGAGAGAGAGAGAGAGAGAGAGAGATATAAGCTAATCGTCAATTTTTCCGTTACGGCCAGCTTAAATTGCTTATCGTCCGAGAATAGGCAAGACGCCGCGCCGCGGCGTTTCTCTTCGGCGTCGGTTTATCGATGCATTTCATAATTAGAGGATAATAGCGATCAGCCGACTTTCAGAGATGATCGAAAGGACGCACAAGTCTTTCGAAAAAAACTTGCTCCAGACCAAATTCTACACTAGCTAAGAAAGAACAGCAATCTTTCTTTACGAGTAAATTTATTTATTTATTTATTTATTTATTTACTTTTTTTGTTTTGGATCCCATGTGACACGAAGAAACTTGACAATTTGTTAATCTATCCTAGAATGGTGAACAAATATTTTAAGAGTGCCATTCTCATTGCTACGATTCTGCTTTTTGTGCTAATAAACGGTTAACTACATTGAAACGTGTTTGCTGCTAACGCGACGTATACGTGACGCTCGCAATTTTATATTTCACGTATGGAAAGTGAAATGAATGTTTAGTGCAGGCCGTTAATTACAAACAGCAACTCGTAACCGGTCCGTCACAACATTTATTTCATGAAACGACAAGTGAAATTCAATTTGAAGTGGAAGAGCACAAAGATGCAATTTTTATCCAGCTAGCTGCTATCTCTCGGAAAACGTTGTGGCATGGTATGTACTCGCGTTCCCCGGGGGAAACGAGACACCGAGACCGGATCCACTTGTTTTGCCACTCATCGTCCTCTCCGTCCTCTCTTCATATTATTTTTCCTCTCGATGATGATCGCGACGCTTGGGCGCTTGGTGGTAATGGGATTGCTTAAATGTTAAACAATGATCCCCCCGCCCCCGATTGCGTAAGAGCCAATTTGCCAGATGCGCTGTCGATAAGGATAACGCTGGGTGCAATTTGCGGATGATTTTTCCGGTAGGGCGGGGGAGGTGGAGGGGGAGGGTCCAAAGGAGACTCGGCAAAATAATGACAACTGCCGGCAATTGCACGGAAAATGACTTCGAGGAACGAAAAGAGATTGCTCGGAACACCGTCGTCAGTCCCTCGTCCTATCCATCCTGAACCGATTATAGCACGGTTTCAAAAAAAAACAAAAAAAAAACGTAGAATTTCAATAGGAACAATTTTTTCGCAAAACGGACTCGTAATCAGGGACTTGTGGCCGTTTTAGGGGCCATTGAACAAATCTACGATCTTCGATGAAGATTGATGACGAACAGAGGCCAGGCTGGAGCTAGATGTAGAATTCTGCGATATATCCGCGGTCTTTTTACAGGCCACTAACCAGCAAGAGATAAGAGAGGGACGTTTTAAATGGGTCCTTACACGGCCACTTACGAGGGCCGTGGTCGTAAAAGCGGCGATCGTTCGTGTCGAGGTCTCAAGGATATAGATGAAGGCGGTTCTACGCGATTGCTAATTCCGGAAACAAGGCTAGAGCAGAATATGTATCTCTCGTCAAATCCGTGCCGATACAAAGTGGCGCGATGAGAATTCAAATTACACGATAACCGGGATCCAAGTACGATGCACAATGTGCTTCAGCAATTCTTGAAGATGCGTAACAGGCTCAAAAATTGTACAATTGCCGGATTGCATTGTAAATCCAACTCGTCGAAATGAAAATTGTAGGAAACCTTTGAACCTAATGCGGGTGGCGTTCTCCCGCAATCCTGGAGATGCAACAGGTGCACAAATTATACCTATTCCGGTTGTACCACGATTGTCATGAGATCCGATGCATCTAGAAGATCTGTGGATCTGCTTGATCGATCTTTCTACAGAAAATTGCCGGCTGCCGTACCAATTAGATTAGAGCATTAAGAGGAATTTAGGAGAAGAAGAAACTCTAATAAATACAGATGTGCAACTTTGGAGTTTGCGGATGCAAATCGGTCCGAGACTCGCCAGAAAGATGCGCACGTTTTCCGAGATGTTTGCAAACGAATGGGTTAAGAACCGTATTGGAGGCACGCGGAATCTCGAGGACGACGCAGGATCGTCGGACGGAGAGTCGAGTTGGACGCGTCACGTTGCATTTAACGAGTAATACCGGGTTTTACGTAATCCCGGCGAGATTGCTCTTATATCATCCTATCGCGTGCTGCACCGGAACAGAAATAAAAATAATCTCGTGCGCTCGCCGCGACGCGACGCGACGCGACGAATCGATCCGTGCCAACAGGAAAATCTGACGACGATCCGAGTCGTCGCTCGTCGCGTCGTTTTTCCTATCGGACCGATAGATGAACAATGAGCGACATTCGCGTGCGTTCGACCCGCATCCGTCACTAATAGTCGAAGAAACTATTGTTAGAACAACTACGGCTACAGCGTGAACTCGAATTTCAAAGATTCAATTGCGATCGTTGGCTAATATTTTTCTCATGGAATAAAAGGACCAGACGTTAAGACTAGAAAATATTTGCCAATATTTTGTTTCGTTGATAGCATACCCGTATATACAAATAATCGGTGGATCGATAAACGACTTTACCATACTATGGAAAAGATACGTGTAAAATTTACGAATTATTTCAGAATACAGAATAGAGAATTGTAGGCTATAAAATAGGGGGCCGTAAACGAGTGTCAGAGATACGAGGGTAATAAAATAAAAATTTCATGTTTTATGTGGAATTCTGACACGGTAAAGCATACAACTATCGCTTATGGTAAAGACCTCCGATAGATATTTATTTACGACACGACTACGTATAATGTTGTTTTAATTTATACTTGCACGGTGCAAATATACGCACTTCTGTGGGCCAAAGGAAGCCAAAGCATAAGAAAAGATGAAAAACGGTCTGCACGTAATTTGACAGATAAAAGAAATTTATTGAACGAACGATGGTCGAATCGACCGGCAAACTCCATTTCCCGGAACAAGTCTGAATTGGCAGTGGAATGGTGGACGCGGTGGAGGTTGAAATTTCATTTGAATTCAAAGTTTGCGTCAAACGAGAGAGCCCCGAGTGGGAGATCCTTTGCGAAAGCGTACAAACTCTATAATCGAGTTGAAACGATGCGCTGTCTATTCCGGAGGTTCCTCGAAAAAGAAGGATCCTTTACATCCCCCATCTAATTCCGTTTAATTCGGACGAGTTTCGCGAGTGTCCTGCTAGATTCGAGCCGTACTCGAACGGAAAGGAATTATTCTCAACGCGTAAAAAAGCCAGACTATTCAAAGGAGGCTGTACAGAGGGAGATGATTCGGAAACAGCGAGAGATTCGACTTTTCTGCGTAGAGGCGTCCTCGCGCCTCGCTTTATCGCTCGTTTCCTTTCGACCTCGTTTCTTTTTACTCTCGACTGCAGCCTACGACAATGACACTTCGGTCGACGCGAAACCTGCTCGCAAGCAAATCATTTCCGCGGCACAATAAATAAATCCGACACGCGACGAGCAGATATCGATATCGCCGGATCGCCGTTCTTACCGCTAACGGATCGCGATCGCGCCGTCCGTAGACACTTGGTTTACACACGCCAGATACTCCAGATTGCAGTGAACGGGGCGGCGCGTCCCTTTAAATTATTATCACTGGCTACCGATGATGTTGACAGAAATTCGCGATAATACTAGCAACGTAATCGACGGGCCGAGGTACGACGCGAAAAACAACGCGTCTCGATTAACTTTTGACCGATCCCGCGATAAATCGCTTCCTCCGATTCGCCAACGCAGATTTGCCTCTTCAGCGAAATCTCGGGGGAAATGGCGACACACTGTCGAACAGTGGATTCGATCTTTTCTATTGGCTGGCGAGCACACGATGCCCCCCCCCCCCCGATATGCCTTTTCATATTAGATCCGACACCATCTTTGAAAAGATAAGTGCGCGACTCGATCAAAAAGAATTACGGTATTAGAAAGGTTCATCGAAACCATCTCGGATGGTTTGCGCTCCCTTTCCCGTTTGCTTATCGCGTTTTCTTTTCTCCTTTAGCTAGATCGAGTTTCGACTGACTCGGTCGTGTTTGCATGTCGTATCTAGTAAACGAAATAATATTTACATGTCAAATACAACAATATTTTGCCGGATTTATTGGGCGAGTGTTGCTCAAACACGAACAGATGGCGGTTAGGCTGTCTGTCTGGAAATGTGTCCGAGACCCTCGAGATGGTAAAGGGACAAGTTTGGTCGATTGTCCACGAAAGAAGAAGCTACGTATCGCGTCACGTATGGATTACAGGGCTCCAAGTGGCCTTATCTGCGACGAATGAAAAGCTTTCGCGACGACAGATACGCGACATCGAGGAAGACAAGTGGTGGGAAGTTTGGCGAACGGTTCGAATGGAGTTCCGGGAAAAAGAACGAAAACAGGGAAACGGTGGATGGGAAACGTACGCTGGAGGGGTCATCTCGTCGTCGAAGACGGAAAATTTCCGTGCCGATAAGAATTTTCATTGAGAGAGAGAGAGAGAGAGAGAGAGAGAGAGAGAGAGAGAGAGAGAGAGAGAGAGAGAGAGAGAGAGAGAGAGAGAGAGCGGTTGCATCGAAACGCACGACGTGCCTCGTCCAACGAGAACTCGTTGCAATTCTTCCGTACGGAAGCGTCGATACTCGATCGTACTCTCTCCGTTCTGCGATCGGAACGGTCTAGAAGAATATATTCTCTTCTCGACCCTGAAAATGATATTTCCTGCAACGACTCTCGAATCTGTCGTTGATCCGTCTCGTCTGTCGAAACGAATAATATTTGATTTTTCGGCAAAGAAACCGAAGATTCGCTTGTCGAGTTTGACCGGGTCGAAAACGCGTCTAGGCCGTGTAGGCCATGCGTGTCTTATCAGCAACGAACTCGAAATCCACAGATCAACTATATAATTGAGCAGCGTGATAGTGCCGAGACTAGTGTTTACAAAACATTAGTCGTCCGATTCGATTCTACGCAAAGCGTGGGCAATTAGGAAATGCTACGTGTCTTGATTCGTACATATTTTCGTCGGATCGAATCAATGAGAGAAGTCGACGACCACGATATCTCGGAGGCTTGAAAACCTCCTTATTTGATCCAAGTTGACGCGTGTCGTTTAAATGGCTAGTAAATGGGTAAATGGCAACGCAATACATCTCTATCTTCCCGTGCAAGTTTCAACTCTTTTAACGATGGACCAGGAGATACGCGTTAAACTTGTACTCTACTACTCGGTTGATTCCACTGGCGACACCAGTCGAATTTACGGACTCTTAATAATATCGTGCTGCCATTTCTCGAGACGAAACTCTGTAATAAATACACGTACAAGATTCTATAAAATCCTATGAAAATTAAGAGAGACAACTACGCGGTCGCGATTCCAGAACGTAGAAAGGCTCCTTGTAATCATCGGCTTCCTAAGAACAACACCCTGCACAGCAGGTCCGCTGTCAGAGGATGAACAACACTTAATTCCCGCCGCGATTCAATCAGTGGGTGGCTGTGAACGAATCCGAGACCGGTGATAGCCGATTCAGCCAATCAGGCTAGCGAATTCGGATCCATTGCGACCACCGCACCGCACCGCACCGCACCGCACCGCACCGCACCGTCCTTATCACACGACAGGAAACAAAAAATAATGCGAATCCTTTCGGGCGCAATGACCCCCACCGTGTCGGCGGACACGTTCTCTCGGTGATTCATCCTGTCCGATGACTCCCCACGGGCCACGGACCTGCCATATTCACCGGATTCGAATCACGTTTATGATTCTTTCGCACCATACTCAAACTCATCCTTTCTCAACTTTTCATCATAGTTCTCGTAGTCTTGATAATCATAGTTGATAGTTGCTAAACAATTCTGTCGATGCGAAAGAAAACAAGTGTAAGTGTAAGTAATCAAGATTTTTCATTTCTCTTGGTTCGGGCCATAACTACATTCAACGCGTGTCTCTTAATGAATTTGCCACGTTAAGAGGAGAGCAACGTTGTTCCGGGAACGAGCACGGCAATTAGATCGTTCCGTGGTCAGAGAAAGTTTTACGATCGCAATCGGCGGTTAATCGCGTTAATCGTCGATCGCAACATTACATCAGCGCAGTTTATCTTATCCAAGGCGGCGACGGCTCGCGGCATTTTTCAGCGCCGCGGGAATTTTACATAACGGTGCGAGAGCCGGTCTCGTAATCGATGATCGGACGGATTTTGAGATAGCACCAAGGATAATCGATAAAAAGGATGACACACACAGCGGGCAAAAGCGAATTCCGCGGAGGCAAGAGCTCCGATCGCGTCGCGCTATCTGCGGCTGTACACGCGTATGTACCGGGTCTTGCCTGAACACGTCGTTTCCATTCGACCGATCTATAGCACATCTACGATGAGTCAGTCGGGGTTGGTTGCCGGTCTCTGGAATCGATCAATTGTTTCGAGCTACAGCGTCGTCGATAATGGGACTGTCGACCTGCCTGCCGATCGCGATGTTTCCGTTCGAACGCGAACGCGAACGCGATTAGCAAAATATTGTCAGCTCGGAAATTCACAACCCGGGCAACATTGCGCGTGAAAAGTAGCTACATATTTAGTATAGAGCGGTTTAGGAAAATTTCGAGGGGTTTCGTTAGATTATGAAAAATATGATTCACTTGGTAAATGCATGCCTGCAATCCACAGCTCGAACGTGACGAGACGGAAGTCGAAGGCAGTGCGAAGGCGAATTTCAAGAGAATATTCATCGTGATAAAGCTGTCGTGCGACGTCAAATATTTCTCGTTCGGCCGTGTCGCAACGGTCATTTCATAATTCCGTTGCGTGAATGTTTTCCATTCGAATTGTTTGCGCAGCTCGCGCGGCTTTGCTGAAAATATCCTTGATTCTCTTAAATAAACGGTTTCAGGACTCGGAATATAAATAAGTAAATTTGAGTTTTTCCTCGGAGAGGTGTGGTTGTTTTCGCAATCTTAAAAGGCGACAACACTATCGAAGCGAGTAGAACCGTCACGCTTCTATTTCGCCGTAATCGTTCCTCTATCGGGAAGAGTTTATCGGCAACGCGATAAACCTCATTGTGTAGCCACTTTTCCATTTCTTAGATTCCCGACTCGCCAATATATCGAAACACCGCCAACAATATGGATAGGAGCGATAGCCGCACCGCACCGTTTTAACGACGAATTGTTCTCTGCAACGAAGTTTTCTAATCCGGAAAATCGAGGAGGAAAACTCGATCGAGACGAACCACCGTTAAATCCGTCGCGATAAATCCGGCCAGTGTTTACGTTTTAATCGAGCTCCTGATAGGGAGCAGCCCGCAGCGTGCCGCCCACCGGGATCGAAGACGCCCTAAAAGATTATCCAGCGGCCTTGATTCTTTATCGGAGATGGCAACGAAATCAAATTAATTCTTCTCGTATATCGACCAGATCTTTCGAACGTGGCATCTTTCCGCTCTTCGGACAATGGAACCTTCTACTTGATCGGGAAAACGCGATTACGACCGTGATAACGGATCCTATCCATCGCGATCGCTTCCGATAACGATAACTAGCTTTTTATGTTGCCGATTCTGCAAAAGATACGATTTTCTGGTACTGTAAAAAAGCCTCGATACCGACTACGACAGTGTTTTTTAACAGAGAACGTAGGGTTACGTTAATAAATATCACTTTGACCTTCGTAGGATGTTCCAAGGTTAACAAATATTGGATGATCGATTGCAGTAGTTAACGATCTCGATTGATCTGCGAAACCTGAGACAAACGCGAGCTTCAGAGGATGGAAACGCGGATCGGCAGTAGTCGCGCGACAAGCGGCAGTAATGTCGCTTTAATGAGCACTTTGTCTTCGTTTCATTGGCGAAATTTAATGACTTCGCCAACGCCGAAGGTCGGGCGTCGCGCGTCGCGCGTTTTCGATCCGATAAAGGGATAACCGACCGTCGCGTCGGTCGATTGTTCGCCAAAGTGAAACCTGCTTGCGGTTAAATCTCGGGAAAAGCCTTGATTTTCAGCCGAGAGGAGAGTCCTCCCACGAAACGACCTCGCCAAACCTCGCCAAAAACCACCAACGAAAAAGAGACACTTCGAATTCGCGGTTACCGTTCACTGGCGATCCAGCAACCTCACAAATTCCATAACATCGAAGCGAATTATTCGACGCAATAGAAATGGAAATAGAAATAGAAATTGAAAAGTTAAGTAACCTTGCATTTTGCAGATATCTCTGAAAGCTGCACTGCATAAATATATGTAGTAGCCAAGTAATTTGTAGGCTTAATATTTTCTCTTTTCCTCCGAGCCACGATGCCGAGTGACAGATTGAGCATTGTTAACGATCAACGCGGTCAGATCGTCCGCGATCGACGAACGCGATCGAAGAAGCGTGCGGAGGACATAAGATTTACGTGCGAGCAATAATCGCGAACCGCGTCCTCGAATACGGCGAATATTAAACGCCTCGCATCCGGCGTTCGACTGAATTCAATCTTGGCCAACGAAGATCGCAATCGCGCTCAAACTACATCCTTATTAGCCTCGTAATTATGAGAAAGAAGCGCGAGGAGAGAGAGAGGGAGAATATATTGTTTCACTCGCGGGCGAGACCGCCGCGCCGGTTCAAGAAAATCTCTGTCCGTTCTGTAAATGTTTCTACTGTTTTGAGCTTCATCTACTCGGTTCCGTTGCGACAACAGAGCTGCAGTTTCGTTAATTCCAAGATAAATCCCAATAAATTAAAAGACAAATATGCATTTCCTATTCGACAGTCTATAATTGGAGGGAGAAGAGGAGGTTAGTTGGTGGTGCGTCGCTTTTCGGTGATAAATTCCCGAACGTTGCTCAGATAAGAGAGAATCAAATACGAGCGCTTCGCGTGCAAACATTTAGCGTCCTCGCGTGTACTTCTCTGATTGATAGCCGGGGTTTGATCTCGCGCGCGCGCGCGCGCGCACGCGGTTTTCCGCTGTCCGACATTCTGGTCCAGTGATTTTCATTCATGGTTCAACAAGCTTCCGGGATCCCTGCCTGCAAACCTCTGCCACCCATTTCCGTTCCCCGCGGTCTGCATCAAGACATTTGATTTTCTAAAAAGGGAAACCGCTTGTTATGCGTCGTGCTTCGACCTTTTCAAAATTAAGCTCGCACTCGTTTTTCTTTGTAATTTTTGCTGTGATCGAAATATCTGGTCGTTGTTGGGTGGTAACACGCCGCGTATAGCAAGTTTCACTTTGCTTGAAATAGTCGTTCATGTTTTACGCCACGGTAATCGCTAGACGTCAATCGTCGCAGACAACGAGTCAATTTTATGCATTCGCGACAGACAAATGGAAGTTGAGTCTTTATACTCGATATCTTTTATTTTTAGATCACCTAGAAACACCGGGAATACATTCACACCGAATAGTAGACGATAAAAATGCAAACCAATAGGTTTGAAGAAGAAGAAGAAGAAGAAGAATGAAAGTGAAATGACAATTTTACGATGAAGCAATTGGGAAAGGGTTCGTTAGGACGTATCTGTATCTGTCGCGCGAGTCAGTGTTAATCGCGTCGAAAGACGCGGCAGTCAAAGATAGATCGCGTTATTGTTGGCAGCGTCAAAGCACGCGTGCGATTTTTGGTATTCGCGCGCGCTTCAACCCCTTTGAATTGCACCAGCATACGATGCACTACTACTCTGCAGGTTGCAGTCTAAATTTGATCAGCGTTATTTTTCATCCCCGGCTCCGAGAAAAAATCGCAGCGTTCTTTTAATCTTTGCGAAATGCTCTTTGCAACGCTTGCAATGCAAATTCACAGCGAAGACGCGAATTAACGTTCGCGCGTTGCCAACGTCCGAAGGATAACGCGCGGCGATAAGGCAGCACAGGCGTGCTCGTAGATTATGGTTAAAGTGCTAAAGCGAAGGAACGAACGTGTTCCAATTATCTTAATGTTCCGTGTTTTTCAATGTGCACCTTTATCGTTCCGCCGATTGAATGGCAAGTTCACCAAGTTCATTAAACGTTGCCGACTGCATCTCTCGATCACTATATTTAAATGCAACCTCGGAATGAACGCCACGGGACTGCCGCGGGACCAAAGTTGAATGGACTGTGAGAAATCAACGAAATCTCTGCCCAGTCGACTCGAGCTTCTTTCACAGGTACACTACCATCGAAAATGTTGATGATTTTCGAAATAAATTATTGCAGAACTTGCCGAGCAGTAGCTTTTGATTATCGGAGAAAATTTCTGACGGCTTTCGTCTTCGCGAACTGTCTGTTTCGAAATCTCAGCTGTCGAGAACGCGGCATAAAGGGCAATAAAAAGCCGCCTCGTGACATCGTTTTCGGAAACACTATTTTTATATTGTATCGCTCGGAAACAGTGGCCGTGTTTCAGCCTGTTTCAGATTTTCGACGGCGCGGTGATTTCTTGGAGAACCTGCGAAAGAAATTTCAGTAAATCGATCCCCCCTTATCGAGTTAACGTTCGTACATTTGGAGGAATCGCAGAACAACTTCTGGAAGTGCGCGTGACGATTGTAGACTCTGCCAAGGCAAAGTGCAGGATATCTTCAAATAAACGCGAGTGACTCGACCTCGAATCGGACAAAGGACGGGTTTTTTGCGAGAAAAACGATAACAGAGATTGACAAGTCCTACGAGAAACCGGCCACTTACGGTGCTCGCTTACGAAAGCTAGAATTTCCGGGAGTTTCTGAAAATTCCTTCCTTCCCGGGCTCGGCAAATTTGACCAAAGCCACGATACCACGTTCGGAAGTTAGGGTTCAGATTCTAACGAGTTGCGGGTCAGAGCGGACGACTAAACGAACGTAAAACGACGAATTACCAAGTCGAATGGCAAACGGTTATCGGATCCGGCTGAATCGGTAGGGTAGGATGGTGCCCCGTTTGATCGGCGCCAAAGCGATCCGCGCGATATTGATTTCGTATCGTATCGGTTTCCGTCAAGTTCCTACATATTGCGCGCGTCTCAGATCCACCACGACCTAATCGTGGGTCACGTTTATTTACTCTGGTCGACTGGTGGTTATTCGACACGCGACCTTTGTCGGGGAATATGGATTTTCCCGGCTAGAGAAAGTTGGAACGCCGTTACTCCTTTCTCGAATCGAAGCTTCGACTCTAGATGAAATTATTTTTCGGATATCTCATGGTGTCGCGAAAGCTTTTGCGTTTCGAGCCGAAACCGAAGCCGAAGCCGAAGCCGAAACCGAAACCGAAACCGTTCAAGAAGCGACGCATTGGAAAACGATGCTACAGTTCGATGCGTTCCCCGTTTCGCCGTATTGTTTGCCCGCGAACGACGAAACGTCAACAATCGTTCGTTGGCTTCTGTTTGTCCGCGCCTGTTGACTCTTCCGACTTTTTTGTTTTACCTCGATTTTGTTTCCATTGTTTGCGAATCGTGCGCTCGGTGTCAGTGAAAAAAATACGCGATTGCTTCCATGAGTTTTTCATCATTTTAATTGGCGAACGATAACATTGAAACTCGAACTTTTGTCATCTTTTCCCCGGAAGGAATTTGTACAATTGGCTTATAATTTCGCGTACATGATTGTTTCGATCGAGGTATGATCAGAGATAAGAATAGCCGTGCTTATACAGATTTTCTGAACTAGAGTAAAAGCATCCGAAGCTTAATCTCTTCGTACATTGAACACTATTAATTATGCAACGCTTATTACCAAGACGCTCTGCTCCAAAGAATCAAGCATCTAATCGTAATTGCACGCCGTAGTAGTCGTGCAGTTTTCAGTTAATGTACACACGATTTAACCATGCTTCACCACCATCGATTATACTTACGTTGTAGTCGTTGCAATACGAGCGACGATTTTCAGTTAAGGTCTACAGGGGTTTCGCAAAGCTTTGCCATCGTATTGTGCAAATAATTATGTTATTCTCCCGAGGGAAGTGCAGCGTTCCGAAAAGCTTCGTTGAATTGCCGAAATAGTAATTTTGGAAGGGTGTCGAACGAAAGAAACACCTGCTCCAAGTTGACACTTGTTCAAACGTCGATCGCACCTTTCACAGATACGCGCGAGAGATATAGCGATTATCGGATCCCGCATCAATAAAAAAATTCCACACTATTATTCCTTAATTGCGTTTAATTGCACTGCATTCTTGTTACGTTCTTGTTGTTTCTGGCGCGGTCTGCTGCATAGGAAACAATTCAACGAACCCCTGTTCAAAGAAACGTTCCACCGCGAAACGCGATTAGAATCCTTGGATAATTCGCGACCTTCGTTGATTCTGTATGTCTCTAAAAAGACAGATTTTACCAAGTTTTCGTGAAATAGGCTGTCAATTTTTTCCTACCGATTTTTCTCATTTATTACCTATAAACTGTCATTGTTGTGTACCGCTTTAATTCGTTGATTCGAACTGTCAGAAGATAAAGACTTTCAAACCACCTGGTTTAAATGCACTAGATTCTAGGTCCAGATAAATTACAATCCCAACCACTGATATCTGGCAACTAATACCCACTACAATCGTTATTTTTAAGTCCATCCACAATACAGTGTTCACCTAAATCGTGGATCGTCGGAGCATAAATATTTTTAATACGATAAGAAGGATCGCAATCCTGAAAGGCTTCCGCAAAGTCAAAAGGATTCAATTAATAAAACCAAATCTGGAAAGACAACATTTGTCATACTAGTTACTCCTTAAACCCTTCTACATCCTTCATATTCCAACCCTCCAATGTAATCTACTCGCCTATACCACAATACTTCGTTAATTTAGCACAATTTCTCATATAACAGTGTCGTCCGTACATGACCAACGTGGCGTTCAACGCGTTGAAGCGCGTTGAAGCGCGTTGAAGCATGTTTCGCACCCTCGTTTCCCCTCGGAAAATTTTACACCCTCTGATCGATCTGGGGAACATCAAATATTTCATTTCCCGCCACTCGCCTGTCACCTGTTGCCCACCGTGACCATCATTTTCTGCACCGCAAAACGTCCACAAATACTTCTAAACGACATCTAGCTACCAATTCTCTCTCTCTCTCTCTCTCTCTCTCTCTCTCTCTCTCTCTCTCTCTCTCTCTCTCTCTCTCTCTCTCTCTCTCTTAAAGTTTCACCTCCCTCCGATCGATCTGGAGAACATAAAATAATCACATCGGTAGCTTCTGCCAATTATTAGCCAGCGCAATTACCCTCGTTTAGACGTCGTAAATGAATACTTGGGACCCATATAGCACATAAAATCCCGTCCCTAGCTCCTGTCACCGATTCCTCGCGACGCGACACTCCAAACTCCCGCCAAATCAAAATAACATTTCTACCCAAACACGATCCCGTTAAAGTTCGCGCCACACCGGAACTCGCGCGCGTGTAAAGCAAACCCCGGCAGAGAGGAAGAGGGTGGTTGACAGGTTCCCGGTTGGTGCCCGGGGGATTGATGCCGCGATAGACGGAGAGTAGAGACCTACCTGCAGCGGCGGCTACGTATTGAAGCGTCGTCGATCCCTTCTCCGTCATGTTGTAGCTCACGGTACACTTGTTGTGGACACCGTACAAGTTGTTCTCGCAATCGAAAGTGGTTGGTGGTTGTCCGTTCTTCTTGTCGTTCTGCCTCCGAAGGGTAGTTGATTCGCACACTGTCGAACAGTCACTCGCTGGTACAGGGCTGTAGGCATACGCGCGCTCTTTATACGCTTTACGCTCTTTATAGCGCCCCTCTATTTCCTCGTTGCCGCCGTGGGTGGGGGCCATTTCTCCCTCTCTTTCTCTGTTGCTCGCTCGATAAACCAACGGCTGACCTCTCTCTCTCTCTCTCTCTCTCTCTCTCTCTCTCTCTCTCTCTCTCTCTCTCTCTCTCTCTCTCCCTTCCTCGTTACTTCCTCGACCAACCGATTCAACCGCGCTGCAAAGCGAACGCTGCTAGGCTCTCCTCTGCTGTCCAACGGCGAAATCCAACGATACGTATCCTCGACCCTGCAACCAAACCACGGGTCAAGGTCAACCTGGATCCAAGGGGGTTCAACCCTTGGAACGATCCCCGTTAGCACCCCCATGACGCGTGGTACCATACGTGCAGCGGCATTTAGGTTCAATGAAACCTGCATCGTCATTCGGTTTCCTCGTGCGATTATCCGTGCAGTTCCGTTGAACGATTGCTAAAGTTCGCGCGCGATTTCAGGATAAGTCGGTTACAAAGACACGGAACAGCTAATCGGTAACAACCAGTTATTATTAGACAGCGAATCTCTATGCAAAATAAATATTTTCTGACGGTATTGCAACAAACTGGAGCGAAATAGAAAGGTATTGTCTTTTTTGTTTTTTATAAAGCTACAAACAATACCGAGTAAATCGACCAAGACTCATTTGTCAACCGGGCAACGTGAAAACGTTCTAACGCGTCCGCTGGCAATGGTGACCTGCTGGTACAATTTAGCGTTTTAGTACTTTATTAGTGGATCTTTAACACGTTGAACGTCGTGTCGGTAAAATCTGGGTGACACGATTACTTGAACATCTTTCACAATCAATTTTTGCTCTGACGCGGTTATATAAGCCGAGTTTCAATAGAATTTTTGTTGGATCTAGCAAGATTAAACGAATAATCACCGGAATGGACCTTAATTAACTCGAAATTACTTTGATTTTGTGAGATTTTTCATTGTGAAAATTAGCGAAAATTAACACAGACCGAAGCCAAAAACATAATGCGTAGAAACGATGAGTGAACAAATCAAGAAAACTTTGAGAAATCAATTTTCTCTGGTTCTTATTGTCTGGAGTTAATCGATTCGGCAACCGAACAGCTTAAACGATACATCATGTTTGGACCCTGACGACATTATATGTAGACCGTGTTTTGGGGCAGAAGAAACCTGACCTGCGCTATGAAACGGTACAAACTATCCACCCCGATGCAGGGCCAGCCTAGATTGATGGCATTTAGGGTGCGCAGCTACCACACCGATATCACGTAAACGCACACCTAAATATCAGATAAGATATCAGATTGATTGAATCTCACAAGTAGACAGTGGCTCTCCGTGCGGAATAAACAGTTAATATGAGAACCGTAGACAAAAGCAGTCGTTAAATATAATAAAAATGTATTTTCTCGTGCAGCGATTAACTAACATCGTTTGAACTCTTCGATGTTCACAAATTTATACTTGGCCTACTCGTTTCTGTCGTAAACACAAAATCCGCCTTCTGTTTACAAGATTTTATCGAGCAGCACGATTTCTTTATTTCTCCTTTCTACGTTGAATCGTTACGATATCGCGTCTAATTATGGGTGATTGTTATTCCAATTACTGTATCACAAATTGCCCAACATCAAACTTTGCCATCTAAATTCGACTTTGTTTCTAAACACGCTCTCACTTTATCTCGACGTCACTCGCGTTTTTACCGTGCACTATGCTCACGGAAAAAACGAATTAGCCGCGGCAACAACGGGCAATACATATTATCGTTGGAAACAGTTGGAACGGTTGCACGTCGCCGGTGATCACGGTCAAAAAATATCAATCATATAGAGAACGAAAACAACAGCTATGCACTTCAGACCGGTTGGCAGTCGTAGGGCCAAGGTCGGGTAGTCTGCAGTGACCTAGCGGGAAGTTCTGCGCAAGTTCTCCACAAGTTGATAGCGATAAAACGAATAGTTCTATTGTTGTCCCTCGATCGATCTCGATTCGTATCGATCGGACACGCATCCCGGGTCTTTCTGCTCATTTCACCCCTTTTCTTACGATCTCTCTGGGCAGTTCGTCATAATTTACCGAAGAGATTCTACCTTCTACATTTAGTTTGAAGGTGCATCGAATATGAAAATTCTGCAGAGATATTTTTCTTTTTCTTTTTCTTTTTCTTTTTCTTTTTCTTTTTTTTCTGAAATATACTATACGCGTTTCCTCGCGCGAGGTGTCGTTCATTGTGACGTTGATAAGTTCGAGAGGAGGATTTATCTCGCGATCTCCAGAGATAATTTGAAGTACCGTACCGGTCGATTTTTATCGTGTTCCGTAGATAACGTCCGGTAACAAGACAATTCACAAACGGCACTTAATTAGTGGAAACGTTCCCTGGCGTTCCCTCAAATTCCATAGAAATCCCCAAAGTTGTATTCACGGAAAATTATCGGTGTTCCGTTCTGTAGATCGTGAATGTTCGAGCAGTAAAGTTTCATTTTCTTTATTCCAGTTGATTCTCAGGCATTTTCAGTTGTTAGACTAACAGGGCCCCACATACGTTGAGAAAAAGGGATGGTCAGTCGCGATAAATTAATGAGATAATGCACGCCCGATGGATACAGGATCATCAACGTCCGACGCTAGACCGATGCGGTGATCTTTTGCTATTGATTCTAAACTATTTCCGTTTGTTAAACCGATAGAACTGCGTTCATAGAACAGGAGTGGTCGGTCGACGAGTTAATCAATTGATGGACAGGTGACGGACCATCAGGAGTAAAGGCACCGAAGCACTAGAAAATTTTAGTACACAGCCATCTCATTTCGAGTTTCAACAATTTCCGTTTATTCAGTTGATAGAACTCCGTTCGGCCATGGTAACGAGGTGCTCGATCAATAAATTCATTTTTCGTCACAGAAAAGGAGTGTCCAATCCGATAAATCGATCGATTAAGGTACAGTTGACGGACACAGGAGTTCGACAAGAGTAGGAACGAAGGAAACTGGCCGACGATGTAATTTTCTTTGTTCGCATTCTCAAATTTTCTTCCTCGGTATTGCCGTCGTCCCGTTTCTGAAATCCCGCGCCGTGCTATCTACTTTCTTTTCTTGGTATGTCGTATGTGTATCGCGAAAGCGCGTGCGCTTTTTTCCCCTATCCGTGGCTTTTATAGCGATTGAAAGCGCGTTTCTCTCCACGGCGCGTCTGTGCTAGACTAAATCGAGCGATCGGTTGTTGAGTATCCAGTATCCTCCCGTTTAAATCGAAAGAATGCATTGTTTCGCGCATGGGACGGTTAGAGCGACGTACGTACGATGGAAGATCGAAATCTCAGCCTAGATGTAAGCTTTAAACGATCGAAACGGAAAGAGCTAATTGTCGGCGAGTTAATTCAGCTCTGGAATCCAGGAATTACCGAAGGCTGAGTCGAAGAGCTCTCGCACGATGAGCTAACTTCCAAAACGGAAGCCTTTTTTTACGAATCTCCTGACGCGTGGTCTCGAGAGTACTACAGGGGGAGTCCCGGGGCACCTACATACATAGGTAGATACGTAGACACGTAGATACGCGATCGATCATCTACCGCCACCGTCGTTGGCCCACCGAAAGCAGAATTGCCAGAAATCCTGTCGCAAGACCTCCTTTCGATTCGGCCGAAAGTCGTTCGGGATTGAACGTGACGCGGAAGAAGGGACTCGTGAATCATTCTAAGCAGTTTTTATAGTTGCTCTCTGCTCGCAACGACGATTGTACGACTAGCGCGGATCTGGTAGTAGATTCTTTTCGCTATTGGTGACACGAAATTCCCGTGAGACAAGCTTGTAAAGAAATGATTTTTACACCTAAATTTACAGATAAATTTAAGAGACTATATTTTGAAAGTAGTCTAGTTTAAAGCTGAAAGCTTCATTTTAGCGTTTACAAATGAGAATAGAGGCAAAACTAATGATCAGAGATCGAAGATCAAAGTTTGAAACAAGAACCTAAACGATCGGGTAAACATTAGGTAGCTTGACATCGATTTGTCTTTGAATTATAAATATTTTACAATATGTATGTTGCGTCCTTGATTTGAGCCGATAGACTGGAGAATTGATAAGTTGCTCGGATTTATTGTTGTTTCTTTGAATTGTAAGGTAGATTATTCGAGAACTCACGATCGCTACACGTTGACGCAAATCTGATTGCAGTAGCACTTGTAGATAAAATGATTGGCTCTATTGGAATTAAAGGGAAGAAGAACAAAAGGAAATCTTATAGATAACGAATGTAGGATAGTAATGTGTACCTTGAAACGTAGCATTGCATAAAGTACTTTCCTCTGGAATTTTATACCGAAGTAAGTGCACGAGCGTTATCCGTTTATCTATCAATCGGCATTGTTGCAATTACGTGTATGTACGTCGGTCACGGGATCGCGTCATGGCCGTTTCCGTGCAATGTATATTTCCTCTGGTCTCGTTCAGAAACGACTGATAAGAATCCCGAAATTCTCCGAGAAAGATATCCGCGATTATGAAACTGTAAACATTACGATGTATTAATTATAGACTATTTCGGAGACTCGCTCGGTAGCCCGAGGCATTACGAAATCGATTATGAATTACGTCAAGTTCGGACGGTCTGACGCATATCCAAATGTCACGTTTGGATTCGCGCGAAATCTCCATCGAATCTATATTCCAAGCACAATGGCCCAAGTACAATTCAGATTGAAACACAGCAGTGGCCTAAATGCAATTTCAATTCAAATTCAAATCCCAGAGGATTCAAATTCAAATTCAAACTTAAATCCTGCGAAATTTAAGTTCTGCAACGTTCGAATTCTTCGAGGTGGAAATTCTGCAAGGCGCAAATTCTAGAAGATTATAATTTAAATACCTGCTCAACTATCATAACATTCAAATTTGTACCCAACTTGAAAGACCAATGGATTCAAATTTAAACTGAAATTCGAGCACGAAAATCTGCAAGTTCGGACACAGCACACTCCCACTTCTGTCAACCGCAGAGATTTCCCACAACAGATTTTCACTCCTTCGGAATGTGAACGGCTCACGGAAGAATCAAGATGCTGATCACACCCAAATAGCAATTGATCGAACGTTGAACGATCAATTTGGAGATTAAAAGAAGGCGAATCGCGCGAAGGAATTTTCCCAAACGGCCAGCGAATCGCGATCGATCGACTCGGTCCGCAGCTGACAATCGAATCTCGCTGTTCTGAATCAGATAATTCGAAGGGGATCGTAAAGAAATTCCACACGCGAGACCTATGTACGCTAGATCTTCGTTCGATCGTAGATTTTGGGAGGTCGAGTTGTTTGCGGCCGGTGCGGCACGGCGCGGCGCGGCGTTTATCGACCGACGAAACAGAATTTTATCGGTAGATAAGAGGAAGACGGTAACGCTCGGAAAGCCGCTTGGAAAGAGGATTCGTTGGCCGGAATATTTGGTCAACGATGATGAAACTCGGCCTGTCGGTACCCGATAAGGTTTCCTACTAGAAATAGAATTCGCGTGGACAAGGATCGATTCGCGAGTCGTCTCTTTGACGGACCGTTTACGGAGCGTCGACGGCCTCGATTTCACTCGCAATTCCGGAGGTGACGGTCGTTGACCGACCGGCAAACTGGCCCCCTCGATGATAACAACAACAAAAATAACAATAACAGAGAATAGCAATATCGCGAACTTGCTCGTCTGGGGCGTGGCTTCAAACAAAACAACTGTCCTCTGTCCTTTCTTTCCTTTTCTTTTTTTCTTTTTTTCTTTTTTTCTTTTTTCTTCTTTTGGAGATATCGACGACGAACGTGAAAAAATTCCACTGTCCATGCACCGAACCGACCGCCGTCAACGGCGCAGTGGAGATCTCGATAAAAATATTTCAAGGAAGGTTTCAGGAAGCTCGGATTCTTTTCCAAGCGGAATCTAGATTCGATAAGAGTATAACTAATAGCTTCTTAATGTTGCTACGGTGTTAACTGTTATCAACGGAAATTTCGAATCTCGGCGCTTCGTCGCGCAATTATCTCTAGGAGCGTCGAGTTGGCACTCGATGTTGGTACATACATACATATACGGTCAAGAAGTTATGCAGTCGACATAACGCGCCGATAGATTTCAAATATGAAGAAATTGTTTCCTATCAAATCGTTCGAGGCAACATTGCGCTGTACGTTTGTTCGTCCTAGCTTCAAAATCGACGTCGCGATTATTCTTACGAGCAGTTTTTACTGCCATCAGTCCTATTTTGCGTTCGCATAAAAATACCGTACGAATTGGCATACTTGCACTCGGATCAATTGGACGGAAGAAATAAAAATGTAACCGATAATCGAGACTTAATGAGGCACGCGGCGATAAAGCATTGTTTACAGTTTCAAACGGTATGTTCGAACGATAAGCATAAATTAAAGATGCCAGGTGTACAAAGGATCTATGGCAGATTGGAAAAGTCGCAATTTCTTCGAGGTTAATTCAGAACGCGAGGTTAATGGGAATGACCGTGACGCGACGGATCAAGAACGTATCCTGGATCCTATTCCTTGGTGGATCATTATGCTACCGGGAACTAACTGGACGAAGCGACGATTAGTTGCAAACCAACAGAAGGAAAATTCTCCGATAATTATCCGCTATCTCGAAACAAGCGGGAAATTTTCTGTCGTTTGCACCGTTTATCCTCGAATATTTTTAGACCGGTGAGCATCGCGTGTAAAATTAATACTAGACTAGGCGACAACCGACATGAAAACTTTGTATCGACGGGAGTCGGCCGAGCAGCTGTTCGATCGCGAAACAATCGCCATTCGAATTCTTGAAATTCCATCGCGCTGCTGTTCGTCGAATATTTTTCGTTGTTGTTCGCGTCCGCGCTCTTTCAAATTTAAATATTGCTGCGGGAACGTTCGAATGAACGAAGATGAATACTCGAGCACTCCGTACCGTGTGACAGACAGAGCCGCCGAGCATCTTTTGTCTTTCGAACAGCGACGGCGCGGCCGGCGCGGCGCACAATGGAAATCATTCCTGAGTAATTGTGCATTTATTAATTTCTTCATTTGCGACGCTGTCGGGGGCTCGAAGCTTTCAGCTGAATTCTTTAGGAATGCGAATTAGTAATTCGATCCGCTTTTCAAATGTCAGATACTCTTCACGTTTCACTGCACAAATTACTTGCTCGAACGGAAAATAAAGTATGCGGTCACCTGCAATTTTTGGAGAATCTCTGATACGTAGATAAACGATGATTGTTGTTGAGTTATTCTTCAAACAATTAGAAGCGTATACAATTGATCCGTGTTACCGTACATTTCAAAGCCTTCACGATTAATCACCGTGTTTAATGCTGACGACGAAACAATGAAAAAATTAATGGCCACTAAATACTTTGAAGTATTTTATGCTTTTATAATAAAGATGTGTAATTTGAAACGGTAACCGGATTACAAAAAGAACCGAATAATCATCGTTGGTCAGATATTTAACGATTGGTAAATAGACCAAGATAGGATCAATGAAATTGAAATGAATTTCGATCAACGGGGTGACGCGCCCCTGGTTTTCGCGTGGGGGGGGGGGGGGGAATACGCAAACTGTTCGCGGACGATCTGTTATCGCGTCCAGTGGATTTCCTCTCGACGAGGCTGTCGATTTTTCGGCGAGTGCCAAGGTCTGTGCCGCGAGTTCTCTATGAATCGATGAAAAAACAACAAAACATTCCTCGTCTATCGTCCACGTGCCGTTGCCCGCCGTCTCCGCCGTCTCCGCGGAGAAATTCAACGCTTGGCTGATTGTCACGATAGTAATTGTCGATAGTAGCACAGCTCGATCCGGTTGACATAATCGATTCACCGTTTCGCGGCCGGGGGAACACGATCGCGGGCGGCGCGGCGCGGCGCGGCGCGGCGGCAAGAAAATGCGACCGAACGGGAAACACGTACCAGAAAGAACGGAGAAAGAGTTTGCAAAAGGCTGACTTACCCAGTCGAGGAGCGCGCACTTTGTCAAAATGGTCTTTTCTCCAAGGAACACCTGTATTATAGCTCCCCCCGGATAATTCGTTACGCAACGGAGAGACGAGTCGTCTTCTGCGGGTGCAGACGCCCCTCTTTCGCAGCATAATCTTTCGTGGAATATCTGCGTACGGCCGTCACACGGTCCTTGATAACGCGATCGATCGAACGATCGATCGGACCCGATTCGACGATCAAGAATTATATCGATTACAGACATGGTGATCCGCACCGCCGGGTTTGTTCAACGGAGACGTTGATAAATACGGTAGAGATTTTACCAGGATATTCACCCTACCGCCAGGTTTCAGCACTCTGTTCCGAGATAATTGCAATTAGGAGAAGCTTGTGTAGCTGCGGACACCTTTGGATTTTATAACAGTAAACTGCGCGCGGTAAAGATTGTGTATAATGTATAATTACAATTATCGAGCTTTTTTATTATCAAAACTCCGAAAGCCGAGTCTTATTTCGAGATCTTATAGCCGTCTTATAGCCGAGAATTATTTCATGTTCAAACATGGACTGTCGCGTTAATACATTCAGTGTAGCGAATTTAATTGGGATCAGTAAAATGCGAAAGGGTTTTATGGATTTTTCAGGTTGCTAGGTTGGCGCTCCAAATGTTAAATAGTTTTGATTTTGTGCAGCTTTTATAGGCTTTTATAGCCAAAAACGTGTAAAATAAGACTATGAACCAAGAGTCTAGAGCCAAGTATACGAGTCGAACCAAGGGAGACTTGCTCGGTGTCTTCTTTTTTTAAAAGAAAGCCCTAAAAATAATATTAGACCGACTCCCCGGGAGAGCATCCCCGTTATTGACGGAAATCGATGTTGGTACAAACATTGGAAGATCATTCGGAGAGCCGCAAACAACAAATGATCGATCTAAAACCCGAACGACGACGATCAATCATTTTATCGTTTGCTCGAGTAAGTTTCACTCGAACCGCGTGCTCGAGTGGTCTGCTTATTTCCGCTTAAATTCGCATTTAGTCGGGGCTCCAATCGAATATACGTGTATGTTTCGCTTTGTATGTTCATTTTCGAAAATCTCACGCTTTTCGAAAAGTTTATCTGCGGGATGAAATAAAATGAAAAAAAATCCGACGAGGAAAAACAGGCCAGACCTCGAGGAACGCGTTACGGAAGTTATCGTTCAGCCGATCGTTCCCATATTCTGACGTTTGTTAACGGTAAACTTGGTTACCCACGCAAATCAATTTTATTTGCGGCCCGCGTTAGTAATTTATACACGGCGGACTTTTATGGCCACTTGAAAAACACTACTCACTATACTTTTTCTCACTCGGAAGAAAACTAAACGGCATACAATTTAAAATTTTTATTCAGTGCACAAAGTTCCTAACACTTTGTCTCTCTCTCTCTCTCTCTCTCTCTCTCTCTCTCTCTCTCTCTCTCTGTCTCACACCCTTTCTCTCTCCTTAGAATCAACGCGAAGAAAACAAAAAGTAACAAACTTCATCAGACTGTGATACAGAATAAACATTCACTTTGCTCTTATCGAATCTCCAACATGAGCAAATTGGTTAAGACCCGTAGAAACTACAGCAGAACTTGGCAATGATTGTCAACAGTTGTATCTCACCGATGACACGCAACTAAATCCCTAAAGCTAATATTTGAGCTTATTTATAGTCTTGATCCCATTAGCAAAAAAAGAAATCCGTCCGGTGTAGCGAAACGCAAGTGACAATTTCAGTGAGTCGCGAGTTACAATTTTGACGGTGACAGTCTTGTCTGTCTCGAGATTGTACTAATAAATTTTGCCAAGTCTCCTCGTTAACCACGGTATCGATATGCACGAGAATGTGGACTCAGGTGTTCCCTTTCATCGCGAAACGAGAGAAAGGTAACAGAAATAGTTTTTGACAGCGCGCACCGGGTCCAGCCACACTGATCTACGTTAACCGTTCGTATCGCAATATCTCGACAACTCTGAGCTGTTTCATTGGCTAAATCTCATCTCGACAAACGCGATAATACCGATTACTTCTTCGTTCGAACGTGGGTCGTTCAAACAACAGTGCTTGCAATCTGAGGCGAGGTCAGAATTAACTGGGTTAGACTGCACGATGATGTTTAAATGAGATTCGACCCGATATTCTACTTCTTGCAATGCGTTGCACATTTGTTTGACGACGATTCGTGCAATTAAAGGAGACTGTGTTCAAGCATAACACTCCGATTATCATGCAATCTGTGTGGCATGTAAATTTATGCAAAAATCTACTAAATTCAGATTGAAATTTAATATATTTATATTTATATTTTCGAAATATCTCGAAGATTGGAGGCTACGCGACACATTTTGCAACAAACTGTATCCAACATGAAAAATTTGTGTAGCACTCGAGCGATATCACTTGTTAGCAACGCTCGAGCCTATGCGAATGACAGCAAACCGTATCTACGATCTAGAAAAAACAATGTTTACAGCTTCTCGACGGTTTTGAAAATAATCTATGTTGTTAAACTACCGATGCAGAAGCGTGCTTCTGTGTGGCATAACGTTTTCGCAAGCGTTTGAAAAAGCCCGTTATCTAGAAATGCTGACAATAAATACAGATAAAAAAATTAGTGTCGCACAATCGCCTCGGGAAGAAGCATCGCGCTGTCGTGTCGGCGCGATTCGAAAAGCACACGGAACGCGGGAACACGATTACGCTGCACTAGCGGGTGAACGAGTTCGAATCGGAGAAAACCGATGAATCAAACGTCGGAATTTTCAACGATAATTCTCCCTGACTCTCTTCGGGAGTGGCGTTTGCTTGCTTTCCGAGACAATTGCGAGAGACGATGTTTGATTATGGCGTCACCTACCAATGGAAAACTGTCGCGACGTCTCTGGATCGGGGTCGGCAGCTAGACTAACCCTCGAAAATTGCCGAAGGACGGAGAGTCGTGCTGGGAGAAAAAGGTGTTTTCGGCTCATTGTCCCGATCGGTAGACTAATTGGCCAATCACCGGGCAAGGGTAGCCCGAGTTCGATGGCCTCTCGTCCGCGTTTTTCGAAGTGAACACGCGAACGAACCCGTCTGCTAGGGCAAACGAAAGGCGCGACGCTTACAGCTTTACCTCCGACTCTTAATTAGATTGCGGATGATCCTGTGAATTTGCATTTGTTCACGTTCCAAGGACAGTTGCAAGGGTTCTGAACGAACTTTTGAGGGACCTTAATGCTTCGGTCATACGTAAGCTCATGTTTCAAGAAAATGTTCAAACGAATCCTTCAAATCTCATTGAATTTCCCATTTTTGAATCTGCAGCTCGTTCTCTCGCGAAACTGTTTACCGAGATAACGAGAGAGAGAGAGAGAGAGAGAGAGAGAGAGAGAGAGAGAGAGAGAGAGAGAGAGAGAGAGAGAGAGAAACGTCGGGTTCAGTGATTTCAGATTTGCATAGGCGGCTCCGTGGCAGCAGAACTGGTTCTCTGACATTTTCTTCTTTGTGACGCGCGGAAATCGGATTTCTCTGTACCATTTAATATTTAGTTTACCCCGCACGCACAGCCGAGCAATTTCTTTTTCGGAATTCGCGGGACGCGACGCGACGCCACGCGCCGTAACATATTGATATTGATGTATGTACACAGGTCTGTTTTGTACTTTTTGAGTCGGCCGTGTTTATGGTCGACGATACAAGTTCGAGGACACGATTCCCGATAACGGACATTTATTACATGGACTCCGTTTTCGCGCGATTCGTAACTCAAATGCAACGTCACGTTATCGTTGTGCACGGTGTACGATCTCCTATAATAAAAGGCCAAACTCGAACTCGAGTAAATCTGCGGGAAAATAAATTCGGGTTCATGCAGATTCGCATAATCCTCGAGCGGTCACGTAGAACAGTTTCATTCGCAAGTTTTGCAACAATTTCTACTGTCTTAATCCTGGATGTCTAATCCGTAGAACTGTAGTCTCTAATCTATAGATACGAGGACACTCTTTTCATTTAACGCTGGGTCTACGTGGCACTGAAAATAGAAAAGCTAGTCATACTATGAAAGCACTGATACTATTTTAATGGGACAAAAAGTTAAATAATATTTTTCCACGGTGAAACAGTTCGTTC